>NW_026735521.1:100000-121375 GCF_949786415.1 Peromyscus eremicus | reverse complement strand
GAGGCTGCATGCTACGGCGAGACAGGCAAGGGGACTGAGAGAGGGTCGGGGAAGGGGGACAACCAGCTGCTTAGTTTTCTTTACTTGAGGAAAGGGAGGAAGACCATGTACCATGTTAGCGTTTCTTCTAACATGTCTTAGAAACTAGACAATGTGAGAGGCTAAATGCACAGGACAGTGGCTTCCTCTAGCTTCCCACTGCTCAGGGATGCGGCCTTTACTTGTGTTTCTCTACAGAGAACCCAGGTAGCTTATCCGTTGGAGTTCAGTTTTGAGTTCTCCAGGTCAGCCGGAGATCTTACAGCCCTCTGGATGTGGTCACACACGGAGACAATCAACTCAGATCAGGCAGAAAGGTGTCCAGTACTGTTCTCAGACGTGGGGCAGTTACTACTCTGAGCATATGGATGTGCCTGGACATGGCCTACCTGAGCACCACCGCCCGGCACATGGACGGTCTAATGCGTAACCATCACAAACTGCTCTCGGAGTTATCTTCAGTTTGTTGTTTATCCAGCGGTTGTCACAAGGGTCAACTGCAGCTTTACTTTCCTCCTGAATTTCTCCTTAGTACTCTCCAAATCTTCGCTCATTGGAGACAGGGTCTCCCTGGTAGCCCTGGAACTCACTATGTAAACCAGACTGGAATGGAACTCATGGAGATCCGCCTGCCTCCGCCTCCTGAGAGTTAGTTTAACGAAAGGCGTGCGCCACTGTGCCAGGCTGTACTTTCCAAATCTTATCTGTGTTTGTGGGTAAATAATGGCTGCCGCCTTGCTCTGGTATCTCACATTTCTCTAGCTCTACACTTCAACTGCCTGCAGTTGCTGTTGAGCACTTAATGGACCAGCCCTCCCAGCCCTCCTTAGCAGGGCCAGCACAGGGGTTCAAGCCTCAGAGCTGGGTGAGAAGCCTGGCTTCTTCAAGCAGATGTATCCGGACAGCATGTTAAGGAAGAGATCTTTTAAATGAGAGGCATTAAATAGAAGGATAGGCCACCCAGGGGGGTGAGAGCCTGTGTGGGGTCACTCGGGGGGGGGGGGGTGAGAGCCTGTGTGGGGTCACTCGGGGGGTGAGAGCCTGTGTGGGGTCACTCAGGGGGGGGGTGAGAGCCTGTGTGGGGTCACTCGGGGAGTGAGAGCCTGTGTGGGGTCACTGGGGGGGGGGTGAGAGCCTGTGTGGGGTCACTCGGGGGGTGAGAGCCTGTGTGGGGTCACTTGGGGGGGGGGTGAGAGCCTGTGTGGGGTCATGGGGGGGGTGAGAGCCTGTGTGGGGTCATGGGGGGGTGAGAGCCTGTGTGGGGTCACTCGGGGGGTGAGAGCCTGTGTGGGGTCACTCGGGGGGGGGTGAGAGCCTCTGTGGGGTCATGGGGGGGTGAGAGCCTGTGTGGGGTCATGGGGGGGGTGAGAGCCTGTGTGGGGTCATGGGGGGATGAGAGCCAGTGTGGGGTCACCCGGGGGGGTGAGAGCCTGTGTGGGGTCACTCGGGGGGGGGGTGAGAGCCTCTGTGGGGTCATGGGGGGGGTGAGAGCCTGTGTGGGGTCATGGGGGGGGTGAGAGCCTGTGTGGGGTCATGGGGGGGTGAGAGCCTGTGTGGGGTCACTCGGGGGGTGAGAGCCTGTGTGGGGTCATGGGGGGGGTGAGAGCCTGTGTGGGGTCACTCGGGGGGGGGTGAGAGCCTGTGTGGGGTCATGGGGGGGGGTGAGAGCCTGTGTGGGGTCATGGGGGGGGTGAGAGCCTGTGTGGGGTCACTGGGGGGGGTGAGAGCCTGTGTGGGGTCACTCGGGGGGTGAGAGCCTGTGTGGGGTCACTCACGGGGGGGGGGGGTGAGAGCCTGTGTGGGGTCACTCGGGGGGTGAGAGCCTGTGTTGGGTCATGGGGGGGATGAGAGCCTGTGTGGGGTCACTGGGGGGGGTGAGAGCCTGTGTGGGGTCACTCAGGGGGTGAGAGACTGTGTGGGGTTACCCAGGGATCAGAGCCTGTGTGGGGCCACCCGGGGGATGAGAGTCTGTGTGGGGTCACGGGGGGGGGGGATGAGAGTCTGTGTGGGGTCACGGGGGGGGGGGGGAGGATGAGAGCCAGTGTGGGGTCACCCGGGGGATGAGAGCCTGTGTGAGGTCAGGCCTGGTGGCTCCTGCCCAGAATAATCTTGGCTATAAAAACTAGTGAGGCTCTTAGAAAAAAAAAAAAATCCATGTTTTAATCCCTTCTCTGGTTCTCCCAGGACAAACAGTGGGGTGGGGGTGTCCACAGACAATCAGAATCATCAGATAATAGGGAGTCTCCTGGAGGCTGCTGGACTTGTCAAATGCTTAGCTGACCAGGAAATAATTTTGTTTTAACGTTCTTTTTCTCCTGTGTTTTTCTTCCATAGACTTTTTTTTTTTTTTTTTTCCTGGTAGGGGCAGTTTCAAATTAGTAAAGCAGAAAAAGTTCCCATCTACTTCCCCTGAAGTTTCTTCTCTTAAAATCTTATTGTGGTAAAACAAAACAAAACAAAACAAAACAAAAGAAGTATGCTTAGAGGAAGGAAAATTAGAACAAATTTACTATCTGCGTGTGTGTGTGTGTGTGTGTGTGTGTGTGTGTGTGTGTGTGTGTGTGTGTTTGAGACAGGGTTTTACTATGTAGCCCTGGCTGTCCTGGAACTCACTTCTGTAGACCAGGCTGGCTTTGAACTCAAAGATCCACCTGCACCACCAGCAACCGAACCAAATTTAATATTTGTGAAGGAAGCTCTCTCTGTTTCTCCGAGTATGTATATGTAATGCGTTTGTGTGTGAAGGTTTAAGTGTGTGGGTCACAGGATAACCTTCGGATGTCAGTCCCTGCATTTTTATTTTTTTATTTTTTTGGTTTTTCGAGACAGGGTTTCTCTGTGTAGCTTTGCGCCTTTCCTGGAACTCCCTTGGTAGCCCAGGCTGGCCTTGAAGTCACAGAGATCTGCCTGGCTCTGCCTCCCGAGTGCTGGGATTAAAGGCGTGCGCCACCACCGCCTGGCTGCATTTTTCAATCCTACTCAAAAGCTTGAAGGACTCACTTTAAAAAAAAAAAAAAATTAGAACAATAAATCTCCATACAAATAGATACAGCTGAACAAAAACCCACAGAGACTGTACCACTGGTGGCTCTAACCTCTGGAATGACCCACAAGATGGACGTAGCAGAGTCTGGGTGAGCCAGTGACTAGGCAGGCAGGTTCTGTGTGATGGCTGACTTTTACAAGTTTTCAAACTTCACTAAACTCCTTTTCCATTAGGAAGACAAAGGCTTCACAGCCACTCAGACTGTTCCTCCGGGTACTTCTGGTGACTTCTCTGCTTTTCCGGTATCTCTTACATTTAAAGTGCTGCTTCTCAATGCATGTAAAATCTGGCTCAGAGCAAACACTCCAGGACGGCACAGCAAACACTGAGCTACCACTAAATGTATGACTAAATGTACGACAGCAAAGAGCCCGAGCCGCGCATCCATGCTGGCGTTCACAGCACCTCTGTCCTCCTCAGCTTCTTAGTCGGGAGCATCTGAAAACCTGGCCAGTACGGCATACTAGACAGCTGACTCTAAACCCGGGGCATACACAGGACCAGACTGACACCTGTTTTCACAGACTCTTGCAAAGAATGCAATCGCAAAGAACCAGTCGGCTGAGGCTCTGAGAGGAATGAGCACCTCTGACAGAACCGGAGTGTCTCATGAGTTAGTTAATAAGAGACACTGAAATAACAGCTCAAGTCATTTCTCAGGTGTGACTGAACTGGCAGCTAACACACTCACCTGTTGCTATGACTAGTGAGAACCCTCTCAGGGCCAAATGAGACACGTGCTCCCTGTGCACATAGTCAAGGAGAAACTTAGTTTTTATTTTGTCTTGCTTAGTGTTTTGAGACTGTGTAGCCCTGACTGGCTGGGAACTTAGAAAGACCAGTCTGTGTCTGCCCCATGAGCACTGGACCCCATCTGGCTGGAATCTGGTTTTTTTGTTGTTGTTTTGAGCAGGGTTTTTCAGTGTAGCCCAGGAATTTGCACTGTAGATTAGGCAGGCTGGCCTTGAACTCAGAGATCTGCCTGCCTCCTGAGTACTGAGATTAAAGGCATGCACCACTACCTTGGAATCTGGGTTTGAAACTGTGCTTTTCTTAACAGTTATACCTTCCCAGGGTGAGCTGACGAGGTATCCCTCATGCAGCAAATACTTTCCTCGGTCTCCTCCTAGGTATCCTATTGATTGGAATTAAAGGTACAACTCTATTTAAAAAAAAAGCAAAACCCTCTTTTACTAGTTCTATGATTTCAATAGCTTCTTTAATGTTTTGCTAAAACTGTCCCTGGATGTTGTCCCCAGCTGCTCTTTCTAAAGTTCATCACGTATCTAAGCAAATACGTCAAATCAATCATCTGGCCAATGAAGTCAGGGTATGGTGCTGGAGATGGGATTCAGAACCTTGCACAAACTGGCTACACACCCAGCTCCCTCCCTTTTCAAGTTTGGTTTATTTTTAGAAGAAGAATAGTCCCCAGAAGTGATCCAAACTTACTTTGTTCTATTCTACGGGGAAGTCACTTCGGGTTGATGTAAAGACCTGAGACACTTAACACCCTGAGTACTAGAGCATGGTCCTTTCCCTATGTTCACAGGGAGGTATAATTGTCCAAATATGTCATAGTATGAAACAGACCTAGGATACTACATAATAATACAGGACATGCCAGCAAGGTCAGACGTAGGGCCTCTGCCCTCCCCCACTTCACCCCATCTCAACATTTACATGGAGTCTAAAGACAATACAACTCCTAACGTGGGGGTTAAAGAATAGAGATTGCTTCTAACATGAACTAACCACAGGAAAATAATGTGCTGCTTTAACGTTTTAAAAAGGATCTCAATACTCTGTGTCTCCAATTCCTGTACTGATCTTTTAATGACCTGTGCAGCAATTATGGATCTCTTCATGTTCACTTACACTTCATGTCAAGAAGAAAACAATTGGTAAGATTTCTAATTAGTTAAAGACAAAGACAAACAAAAGGGAGAAAAGCTGTGGCACTCACACCCTTTCTAAAACAACTCCAGATCATGATCAGGAAGGGTGGGTGTCTGGGTGGCTACGGGTGAGGCCAACGGCGGGCATTTGCCACAACAGCCGCCAGGCTACCTAGCCAGGTGTGAAAGGACAACCCGGACCACTCAAAGGATCTCTAAGCAGTCTGAAGCCTGTAACGATGGAGGAGGAAATGAGAAGCAGATGTGGGCAGGGCAAGGGCACAGAAGGGATCCAGACATAGAACGGAGGCCACAGAGAGGTGTTGCAGGCCAAAGCTCACAGAAAGCTGAACCCAGTCAGGGTAGAGAACAGAGGGAGGAAAGAGAAAGGGAGAGAACAGAGCGGATGCAGGGACGCCCCACAAGACAAGTGCACAGGGTGGAGATCACAGACTGCCGCACGATTTCAGCAGAAGCACATCCTTATTGTGTAAGAATTAAACCAAACCCTTTACTCTGAAGCAGTCTGAGTCTCAGCCTCTGCTCCCCACAACTACAACATGACTTGTGTTACTGAGTTAAGCCCGGGTTAATAAGAAGTTTGATAAATATGTCCTGAAAAAGGTATAGATACCATGTGGCTTTTCAAATGACTTTAACTCCCCTGCAGAAAGCCAGGAACCTATCATACAGGAGACTCGAACTTCAGTTGGTTATCAAGACTAAGTCATGTGCAGTAGGCTGTGTTTAAAAGACTTGTATCCAAATTTGCTTTTCTTTTGAGACAGAGTCTTAATATGCAGCTCTGGCTGTCCCAGATCTATGTAGAGCAGGCTGTCTTTATATCACAGAAATTCGTCTGCCTCCCAAGAACTGGGATGAAAAGCCTTGGCCACCATGTCTGGTTTGCACACGGTTTTGTTTTTTTGAGACAGGGTTTCTCTGTGTGGCTTTGCGCCTTTCCTGGAACTCACTTTGTAGTCCAGGTTGGCCTCGAACTTACAGAGATCCACCTGGCTCTGCCTCCCGAGTGCTGGGATTAAAGGCATGTGCCACCACCGCTCGGCTGCACCCGAAGTTTTAAAACGTGAGGAGACATTACCCAAAGGGGCTGAGAAGTTTCCTCTGAAGAAGGGGACCGGGCCTACCAAGTTCTGCTGCTTTGGAACCCAGTTTCCTTAGAAGCCCAGAATAAGAGCTTCCACTTGTCCCAGAGCCAAAGCAGACTTTTTTTTTTAAAGTTATGATGTGGGGAAAGAGAAAAGATTATACAGACATCGTCACTGTTGTTAAATAATCAACAAGTGCATTATAATTCTAAATCTAATTTGATATTATACAAATAGCAAGGGAAGGTCATATTTAGTATTAGGTTTGGTTTGCAATTCTTTAAAAAAGCAAAAATATTTGGCAGAAATTAACAACAAGGAAAACAATCAAGAGGATTTCAGGTCACTCTCGATGTGTGTGAGGGTCACACGTCAGTGCAGGGGGACCGCCGGGTGGGAGTCACGAGCTCCACCTCCATGCTTTGGGGAAAACAATGCGAGTTCCCCTGGTGCTGCCTGCTGCCGCCATGGCTCTGGGTATTTTAGTCTGTGATCTCTCTTCTAGATTGAGGAGACCTGGAAATCCCACCTGGGCATCGAGACACTCACTTACAAACAGCAGGACTTCTGTACTTAAGCTAAGGACCCAGGCTATTATTTCCACGTCAGTTCCCGTGTTTAGGTCTGGTTAAAGGCAGCCCCAGCTGCACCCTGTTACCCTTCTATTCCCCACATCCCCTTACCTTTTCTGTCTGGCTTGAGGTTCCTATCCACTGGGGGTGGTTCACAGTCAGCAGCAGGAACTGGCCTCCTGGGAGGGGTCTTTGGGCTGGACCTGAAGCCCAAATGAGCAGGAGGAGGGACTTGCATTCCAAATGAAGAAAAATCAAATGTCCCAGGGGTCATTGGCACATAATTTGGTTCCTGAATTGGTTCCGTAAAGCTGCTGGAATGTTGTCGTGGTGGCGAGTTGGGATTCATGGGGACATAGTTTTCATCCAGTTCTTCACCTGAGACACTTCCCACTGTCAACACATTTTTGATTTTCTAAAACACACATACATTTCTCTTAATAAGCAAAGCCACTGTCACACATGAAGACACAGTTATCACATCTGTTCACAAGGGTTCTGTAGTTAGTTTCAAGGTCTCAGTTAGGGTCTGGGGTACTAAGTATGCAGATTCAGAAAACTCCAGGCAGTTATACTTACAGACTGGTTATGGAAGCCTTCCAGGGAACTAGATCTATCGCTTGGGAAGGTTCGTGGAATATCATAGCAATCTTGAGAGCTAGCGTCTGGAATTAAGAAAAAACTGTCAGTTTTTGTTCCCATTTTGCCAGCTTGCAGGTGCTCTGTTCTCACGTCACACTTGTTCACACACACACTCCTCAACCTTGAAAGGACACTCATCAAACAGGCTCTTGAGCTGGCTCATTAAACACACACCTAAATGTTTACCAATATCATCATCTGACTATGACAGCAATCGAATGTCCAAGCCTGGCATGAGAAGGGTTCTCTAAAGATGGAGAAAAGAAATGGTACCCATTTTGAGCCACCTTGAGCCTAGCATCTCACTACTCATAACTAGGTTATATAGCCTCTCTGGAAAGAGTTAGAAGGCCACATGCAGTGGGTCATCCCCACAACCCCAGCACTGAGGAGGAGGCAGAAGATCAGGAGTTCAAGTTCATTCTCAGGTAACAGTGAGATCAGGGCTACAAGAGGTCTTGTGGTAGGAAGGCAGGGAGGGGGGAGGGAAGAGGGGAGGGGAGGGGGACAGGGAGGGAGGAGGAAGGAACAGAAAATCTGAAATAGGCATTGGATGGCTGAACACATACTGGTAAAATATTTTTATGGTGTATTAATTCTTTGGCTTTTTTTTTTTTGCAACAGCTAGAAAACTACCACAAAATACAAAAATGCTAACACATAGTTTTTAAGGCATGTGCACCTAAAATTTTTTTTTTTTTTTTTAAGAGACAGGGTTTCTCCGTATAGCCCTGGCTGTCCTGGAACTCACTTGGTAGCCCAGGCTGGCCTCGAACTCACAGAGATCCGCCTGCCTCTGCCTCCCGAGTGCTGGGATTAAAGGCATGCGCCACCACCGCCCCGCTCTAAAACATTTTTTTAAATTTTAAGGCTTTCCTAGAGAAACAATGATTCTAGCACAAAAACAGATACACAGATTAAGGAACTAAGAAGGCCCAGATATAAACCCAGGCAGCTACAGCCTCCTGATGTTTTTTTACAAAGATGCCAAAAATATACACTGGAGAAAACAGCCTCTCCAACAAACAGTGCTGGGAAGACTGGATATCTACCCGCAGAATAACGAAACTAGATCCTACCAGCTCATCCTGCAAAAGTCAACTCCACGGTATCAAAGACCTTACTGCAAGAGCTGCAACTCTGAAGTTGCTGGAGGAGAAAGAAGGGGGAACACTGTGCGCAGAGGCAGAGGACATTCTTAACGGGCCATCGGTCACCTAGTGCACAGAGCCATCATTTGACAGATGAGACCTCACGAAATTAAAAAAGTTCCTGAGCAGCAAGGGAGAAGCTAATTAAGTCACAGAATGGGAGAAAATCTTTGCCACCTACACACCTCAGAGGACTGATATCCAGAATAAACTAAAAAAAAAAAGAAGAAGAAGAAGAAAGAAACACAAAACAACAACAAAACTACCTAGCCCAGGAGTTCTCAACCTGTGGGTCTCAACCCCTTTGTGGTCAAATGACCCTTTCACAGGGGTCTCCTAAGACCATCGGAAAACACAGATATTTACATTATAGTTCATAACAGTATCAAAATGAAAATAATTTTATGGTTGGGGTCACCACAACATGAGGAACTGTATTAAAGGGTCGCAGCATTAGGAAGGCTGAGAACAACTCATCTAGCCAATAAATGGGCCAATTAAAGGAGTATCCAGTACACAAAGGATGGAGTACAAATGGCCAGTGACACACGCAACTGCTTAACCTCACTAGCTGTCAGAGAAATAATAAACTACATTGAGATTTAATAAACGACATTTAATAAACTACACTGAGATTCTTCCTTACCCCAGTCAGAGTGTTGGTCATTAAACAAAAACAAAAAACTACTGACAGGTGCTGGCAGGGAGGAGGGCAGAAGAGGACTTCCCAACATGGCTGGTGGGAATGTAAACTAGAGCAGCTTCTGTGGAAGTCCGTATGGAGGTTTCCTAAAGACGTAAATAAGTAAGAATACATGTGCCGTATGACGCAGCTGAACCATCCCGAGGGCTGCAGATCAGAGAATGCACAACAGTGTTTGCTGCTGCACGGCTCACAGCGGCTGGGCTAAGCGTCCACAGCAGAAGGATGGACAGGGAAAGTTTGAGAAGAATGGATTGAGAAGAATGGATTCGGGCTGGCCAGACGACTCAGCAAACAAAAGCCCTCTGCCAAGTCTGAGGGCCTGAGTTTGTGCTCCGGCCCCACACTGTAGGAGAGAACTGACTCGGGAGCGCTGTCCTCTGCCCTCCTACACATAATAAATGAATAAATAAAGGCAAAACCCGAACCAAACAAAGACTGACATCATTCCATTTGCAAGAAGATGGGTGCAACTTGAGATAATTATATTACGAGGATTAAACAAATCTTATAAAGACAGACATCATGTTCGATGGTTACTAGACTTTATACTGATACACAAAATCGTATGGAACATGAAAGCAGAAACAAAACTCTAGGAGATGAAGGGGACCAACAGGAACAGGGAGAGGAGAGGAAAGGAAAGGTGGGGCCGTGGAGACAATCGGCTCAACACACGGCATTCATGCTGTACAGAAACGTAAGACTCTTGGAGAATAAGCCAGACCTATTCCCCACTCCCAAAGTCTTCAGTTTGTGTTTACAGGCTATATGAGACGGAGCAAGACAAGGGCACCCACTGTTGGCTAAGATGGACAGAGGAGACTCAGTGCTCTAAAAATTGAAGACCAGGAAAGGCATAATAGTTTGATGTGAACAGCGTCACTGCCTATTAAGACAAAAAGGTAAAAACTGCTGATAAAGGGGGAAACCCCAAGAGATATGACACAGACGTGGCCATGGTGGCACACAGACATGGCAAGGGCATGGCTAGGAGGACGTCTGTTCAGACAGCCCGCCTCCGCAGAAGTCCTAGATGGTGGGACAGAAACAGGTGGGAGGCATAAGACCACGCTTTTCCAGGCATGAGATGATCCAGGTCTTTTCTAACAGAGCAGGCATGCAGACATGCAGGTAGGCAGGCAGGCAGACACACACACACCCTTCAGGGATGTACTGACTTGATATCATGGCTATATGTGTGGGGGCTGAGGGCTATAGAAGAAAAAGGATACATACCTTTTAACACCATATTATACTGAAAAGAACAATTATTGAGAAAAATGGTTTTCCTGCATGTGTATGGATGTGTCTGAATGAATGTGGTATATGTGCATGAGGGTTCGTTTGCCTGTGAGCCTCCACAGTGAGTGGAGATGAGGGGGATGTCAGGTGTCCTGTATCACTCTATTGCCAGGGTTACAAACCTGAGCAGCTGCTGGGATCTCAGCTTAGGTCTTTATGCTTGAGCAGCAATGGCTCTGACCCACTGAGCCATGTCCCTAGCCCCTCAGAAAAACAGGCTTTCTATCATCAACCCCTAAGAGAGTAGAAGCTGCCAGAGCTGACCTTTCCGTAACTTGTTCAAATCCACGGTGGAAATAGTATTACTCCGGGATGGCGGCATGCCTGCTGTAGGGATACAGTAACTGCTGTCGGTGTCTGAGGCTGTGCGTGGGACGCCACACGTTTCCACAGGAGACCGGTCATGGGTTGGATGTGGCTTTGGTGGTCGAGGAGGGGGAATATCAGGAATGGTGTCCAGCTTAGATGACTGTCCCAAGGTGCCTTCTGGAAATGTCCGTGGAATCTGATAAGTGTTACCAGGTGTTGGCGGAATGTCGTAACTGATGGATACATGTCTCATCTGAGTTTCTACACTCGAAGTCCCAGTTGGGGTATTGAAGATGTACAGCTCTCCATCTGCTTCAGTACCTGACGGAGATTCCTTTGGCAACACGTCATGGGAATAACTCCTGGGCAGGTTATAGAGGCTGGAGTCTACAGAGACGGATGGAGCTCGGGGTGGCGGGCAGTCATACAGCAGTTGCTGCTGAAAAAAGCCATTCACTCCATGTCTGCTCTGGGAGGAAGCAGGAGGCTTATGGGAAGGGACGTTGTCATTGCAGTCTGTTTCAGAAGAGGTGGGCTTTGCAGAGTCAATGTGGGGTCTGAATAAAATGGTGAATGTCAAAAATAAAACACGGTCAAGACAGACAGATACAGTTTTGACACACAAACTAGAGCTCAGTAATCAAAACGTGTTTTTCTGTTAGATTTTTTTTTTGTGTGTGTGTGATCCATAAGATTCAAGAAGCATAAATGTTCTTTAGTTGCTTATAATTATAAACCAACAAAACCACTATCAAACTGCTAGTAATCGTTGTCAATAATTTCTGTCCTGTGCTTGCCCACGCCCAGCTGCACCAAGGAAACACACACACACACACACACACACACACACACACACACACACACACACCCACAATCCTCAGCACTGATCAGACACCACAGAATTCCAAACAGACACAGGGAACCCATCTTCCACTAAGAACATGCAAAACAAAATAAAACAAAACAAACAAACAAAAACCCCGGCACTAGTCCAGTTTACAAAGCTCATCTATTGCTCTTTAACCAGCCTTGACAAACTGTTCTGCAAAACCAAAAACCAAGTGGGAACTGCAGAGGACATCCAGGGACAGCAGGCTTCTTGCTCTCTTCCCTTCTCTCTTTGAGAGACATTCAAGACACACTATTAAGAGGAACGAAATCCATGATGAGGGGTTAACTAACTCCTAACAATGTTAGGAAATCTCATTTGAGGATAATCCTGCTTTTGATAGATTTTTAGTACCTGCAAAAAAGATTTATTTTTATTATTTTTAAAATTATGTGTATGTATGTGTTTGGGTATGTGCACATAGGCAGGTACCCAAGGAGGCCACAGAGGCATCAGAACCCCAGAACTGGAGTTACAGGTGCCTGTGAGCTGCCTGAGTAGGTGCTGGGAACAGAACTCAGGTCCTCCTCCAGAGCCAGACACGCTCTTAACCACTGAGCCATCTCTCCAGCCCTGTCTGTTCCTTAATAACACCTGGCTGTGTTAATTTGCTCCTGGGACCCCTCCCACTTTGGGGCAGAGGAGCCACACTCTGCTGGACTACTTACCTTCTCCCTAGCTCCCTCACTCATGCCTTTGTTTAGGGACTGGCACCTCCCTCAGTCTCTGCTGAGAAATGACCTCCAAAGCTGCACGCTCGGCCTTAGAGGATTCTTTCTCACACCTCCACCTTCTCCAGGGAATGCTGACAGCTCCCATCTTCTCACTGAACTCTGAGGCTCCTATTTTCAAAGTCCTACTTCCGCTTGCTTATTCCTGTATGATATAACATCCTTATACTGCTCACACGCCCCAGAGCAAATTGCATTTCCTTTACAAACTGGCTGTCCTTGACTTCGTGGACAGAAGTGATTTCATTCAGACCCTCCAGCGTCAGTAGCCTCGAAGCCTGTTACCCTGCGACCCCCATCAGTCAAGCACTGAGTACCGAGTCCTCCCTCCCTCCCTCCCCTCCTCCTTCCCTTCCTCCCTCCCTCCCTCTTATTTATCTGTTCCCTGTTCTGTTCCCACTCTATTCCAAGTTCAGGCAGATCTCTGTGACATCCTCATCACAGAATCCTCCCCTTACAACCTGCCCACTTGAGCTAACACCAATATTTTTAACACATGGTTTTAATAGTAGTCACTTAATTAGAGAAAAACCTATAGATTCCTAGAGGCTATGGGTCCATATACTAGCTCACAGTATCAAGGCTCCCAGTAATATTTAATCACTTATGTGTGTGTGTGTGTGTGTGTGTGTGTGTGTGTGTGTGTGTGCGCGCGTGTGCGTGTGCGTGTGTGTGTGTAGCAGGGGCTGTGGACAACTCTGTAGAGTCAGCCCCTCTTCCACCTTCACGTGGGTCCTGAGAACTGAACTCAAGGTCGTCCGGCTCGTGTGGTAACTGAGCTATCTTATGATCTTCGTTTTTTCCATCTTAAAAATAATACGCAGACTATCCTTGTAGAATTTCTGAAGTACCCATGCTTGCTCTAAAATATGCATTCATTTAGTCTACACGCAGGAGCCCAAAGCAGTCGGAGGTAAGAGTCCTGAGGAAGGCCTCTGGCTCCCACCAGCTCATACTCTAGTGTGGGTTATTTCCAACACTACAACAAGACAGAGATTTGGGCACTGGATAGCTGGTCTGCTGTAAAAACCCAGAGAAGGCTGGCAAGGTGGCTCAGTGGGTAAAGGTCTTCAGCACCAAGCCTGGGGATGGTCCCTGGAACCCACATGGTGGAAGGAGAAAACCAAGTTGTTTACAAGTTGTCTTCTGCTGTCTACACATGCACTGCACACACACACACACACACACACACACACACACACACACACACACACACACACAAATATAAATAAACAAATGCCAAAAGACAACACTGAAACCCCACCAACCCACAGGGATGTTTCAATCTAAGAGCCTGGAGACAGGCTTCCTGGAGGAGCATGTGTATGAGCTGAGTCCTGGCAGATGAAAGGGCGGTGTGAGAATTACGACCTATGTGTGAAGGTGTAAGCATTTCATGCTCATATTCTCTGGCTCCTTCAGAAGGTCCACTCTAGAGCTCCCAGGGTGACTGCACCTCAGGGAACTGTGTCCTATGGAATCAGGTTGTATCTTCACAGCACCTAGCACACTAATGGGCATGGGGTGGGCACTTCATAAATATTTGTTATTTAACTGTCACTTTGGCAAAGTATCTTACACAGTCATTTCTAGAACAGTTTCTCCTGTAGCAGTAACGATGTGCCAGTGAAATTAATGAAAGGCGCAGTCATGAAAAGAAAACACACTAAACGCTGCCACTGATCAGCTGGCTTCTTAAGAACATGACACTAGAAAGTAACGGTGAGTCTCCATCAAGCCAAGTCTCAGTTAGTGCACAAGGACACGTTCACAAGTGTGCAGTCCTCAATATTCACGGCAAACAAGCAGTCGAGTTAGAATTTGACAGTATTAACTAGTGTCGATTGATACAATTTTCTTGCTCTTACAGGTAAAATTCCATTATAACGAACAAGACAAAAACCATCTGTGGAATGTTCCCAAGCTTCTCCCACTATCCCAGGGAATGGTTCACAGAAACCATTTCTGGGGGTTTTAAGCTCTACATTTGTTTGTTTATTTGTTTGCTTTTCAAGACAGGGTTTCTCTGTGTAGCCCTGGCTGTCCTAGAATTCGCTCTGTAGCCCAGGCTGGTCTCGAACTCAGAGATCCTCCTACCTCTGCCTCCTGAATGCTGGGATTAAAGGTGTGTGCCACCACCGCCTAGCAGGTTCTACGTATATTTTAAACAAGTATTCTCTGTAATCTTATTCTACCAAGAATCACTTTTTTAACACTGAGAAAAGAAACCTTTTTGTATAACAAACGTATATTTGTTCAGCTTACGTTCCTGAACACTTTGTTTTATAGATATCCCATGTGTGTGGTATGCAGCTCACTGACACTTTTGTACTGTGAATAGACCTGTTGGAAGTCTGTCACTGACAGTCACAGGCTGTCAGTGGCAGACACTGACCTGTTTATGGATCTTCATTTTCTTGTTGTTTCTTCAAATAGTGAAATAACTGTTCTCCGATCTCCTCTGTCACTGCCTTCCAGCTTCTCAATATCAAAAGCCAAAGATGATCAACTTAAAGTATCTTTGGGCTTAGTATAGGACAGGGGTGTGTGTGTGTGTGGAGGGGGTGATGACCCTGTACCGAGCACTGGGGAAAAGCTTTTTGGACCCTCTGAGTCAGTCAGACATTCCATAGATTTCTATTTAATGATCCGTAACATCAAGGCTTGGGGGTCAGCACTGTTGCATGGCTGAGGAGGAAGGTTTGACAGGTCACAGCTTTTGGCGGTTTATTTGACCTCATGAAATGTCATTGTCCCCCAGTCAGCCTAGCCTCTAGGATGTGCCATATTGGGATTTTACCTGTAGTATTAGTTTCTCACACAGATCCAAAACTACAGCACACTCACTGCAATGGGACCGTTTTGCTTTCAAAATCTTCTAGCAGGAGGTACTCCTCTCCTTCTTCAGAAACAAAAGATGACCCTTGGCTGGTTTATAATCACATAAGAAATGGAGCAAGATCACCATTTACAAGTCAGTGACATCTGTCAAGCAAGTAACACCCGTGAGTCCGTAACAAAAACTGCAAGACTCTTTCCAAAGAGCCTTGTAGGAAAACTGTGATTGGCCATGATGGCAGAAACTGTTTCATCAACAAAAGACCTCCCAGATAACAGAACCCACTAACAAAGAATTGTTATAAACATATATAATACAAACCTGCAGTGGATGCCTACTGAGATGGTTCCATGTAAACTTCAAGGTTTAAAAAAACCTAAAGGCTTTTAAATGTATACACACACATACACATACACACACACACACACACATACATGCGCGCGCGCACATATGTGCACATGCATGCACTCGCTCACACACATTCACACCCACACACATATGATGGCATGCACCATGTACCTGGTGGGTTCGGGCTTCTTGCTTTGACAGTTGATCAGCAAGAGGTAGTCTTGTGGATCGTCCTGGAGGCCTAGAGTGTCTGGGTGCGGCGGGAGGCTGATGAGCTGGTAAGATGGAGGTAGTGTGACTGGAGAGGCGTCCGGCTGGGTGGAGGCCGACGCACCCAGAGGTGAGTCAGCTGGTGCTTGTGAGGAGTTGCCAAGGGGCTTCACAGGATCTGGAACAGAGTTTAATTTTCAGTTATCACAGGTCAGACTGCTATTGTCATAGACTAAGCTACTTTGAAAGTTTGGAGATAGACTGCTTGAATGCACGAAACCAGAATAAATGATAACAGTGTTGGTGAAAACAAATACTAACTAAGGCCATAGGCAGTGGTGCACATGTACAATACTAGCTCTTCTGAAGGCTGATGTGGAAAATGCTCACACTCAGGAGTTCAAGGCCAGAATAAAGCGACACATACTATCCAAATAGCAACATTTATACCCTAATTGATTCTTGTCAAGACATCTGACATCTGAAGGACAACCTTTCCTTTTAGTCCAGGGGCCCTAAAGAAGTCACAGTTGAAGCTGAGGAGATGCTCAGTTAGTTGGTAAAGTGCCTGCCATACAAGCAGGAGGGCCTGAGCTGGGATCCCCAAAACACGCACAAAGAGCCAAACAGATCCCTGAAGCTCACTGGCCACCTAGTCTAACCCTCTTGATGAGCTCCAGGCAGAGTGAGAGGCTTTGACTCAAAATGGGCAGAGATATAGAAAGACATCTGCTATCGCCCTCTGGACCCCAGATGCATGTGCACATGCCTATACCCCCTCCCCATGTCCACGAGAATGCACCCCTGAAAAAGTCTTGAAAGCACTTACATTAAAATGAAAGTGTTGTATGATCTTCGCAGGACACATTTTTCAATGTTCATTTAATTTAGTGTGCATAGGTATTTTCCCTCCATATGTGTCTGTGCACTATACGCATGCTTGGTGCCTTGGAGGGCAGAAGAGAGCATTGGATGCCCTGGAACTGGAGTTACAGGTGGTCATGAGCTACCATGTAGGATCTGGGAATGGAACCTGGTCTTCTGCAAGAACAGCCAGTACTTTTAACCACTGAGCCACCTCTCCAGCCCTAAGAGACAAGTTTTTTGTTTTTGGATTTTCTTTCTTTCCTGATCATTCTTTCCTTCCTACTTCTCACTAGGCTGGGGGAAACACATCTAATTCAGAGGTTAGTGAAGACTAGTGAACCCTTCATCCTCAGCATCAGAGCCTCCACCCTGGGCTCACACCCACACCAAGCTGTTTGCAGTCAGCGAGCAAAGAAGCAACTCAAGAATCCCTTAACCATGTTCCAAAACGATAAATGAAAACTGCACAGGACATGACTAGAAAATCAGTTGCGCACCTAGAAATAAGAGCTCTGCAGTCTCTGACATGACAAAGTCTACCTTTGAGGGCCCGGCCAGACTGGGATCAGTTATTCTGCCTAGAAACACAAGGCCATCACAGCCAAGGAAAAGGCAATACTCAGCTATGAATGAACAGCAAGAAGAAGGCTGAAAGTCAGGGTTTAAAAGAATAAAATATGCAAAACATGCTAAACAATGCTAAGGGATGAATGCTCCACCAACTCTGACTGCAAGCCATTTAACAACCTGATACCTGAGTTCAGTCTCCAGAACTACATGGTGGAGGAAAGTGAAGACTGTTCTCTGGCCTTCTGCTCTGTGGCATGCAACTGCACGCCTGCACACACACATGCACACACACGAGCGTGCACACACACACGCAGATAAACACCCCCACACAAATAAATAATGTTAATTTAAAAACTTTGAACTATGCCTAAACAGTCTCTAATGTAACATTTCTGTGAGAGCCAAACAACTGGTCCAGAAAAGACTCCTGTTTGACCTCAGAGGGGTGTGAATTCAGCCTCTGCTGGGCCACAAGCCCCGTGATGTAGACCACTCTCCTCTCTGCCCTGTTTGGATTTCTGACTTTTTACTCTCTCTATGTATCTCCTAAGAAACAAACACTGGCTCTGAGTCTGCGTACACGTGTAAAATCATTTCCCATTTCTTAACTCGGAATGTACCAAGAATATAATTAACATCCATTAAAGGCCTAATAAACCACTGGAGCAAACTCCTAATTGAAATTTACTTAGAAAGTCATAAGCACTGCTAAGGCGAGGCTTTCCAGGAAGCCTTCAGTGTAGAGGGGAAGATTATAATTGAGTAGATCCACAAAGAATAAACCAGCTCACATGATCCCCTCACCCTACGTATTGGTTTATACAATTTAGGACCATCATGCTTTGTGTTAAAAGGGGATTGACAAGAATTGGGGGGGGGGGGAGGTGTCTTATGTGGTGGTGAATATGGTCAAAATACACTATGCACATGTATGAAAATGTCCTATCAAACCTATCATATATAATATATGATAATAAAGATTTAATGGCCCAGGGAGAAGGCCCAACAGGTAAAGGTGTTTGCTGTCAAGCTTGATGACCCTAAGTCTGTCCGCAGGACCCACATGGTGGAAGGAGATGACTCCTGCAGGTTATCCTATGACCTAGGAGCCACCGTCAGGGACACAAACTGCAGCTTCTACAGCTTAACCAACCAGACCCTGAACCTCTCGCTCACCTCACAACTGCTTTACTGTGTTTCCAGGACAAAATGTCTCTTCACTTTCCAAGCCTCTCTCTCAAACATTTCAAAAACTTCCTTGGAGCCTTTTAATCCTTAGGGGATGCTGACAAAAACAACATGCCATTGTTCTTATATAGAGGTCTGATGGCATGAAAATCAATCGTGGGGCAGTTTAGAAATCTATGAGCCTGGGCCCTACCACAGGCACCCATTGAATCACGACTAAAACTGTACAATAGTTTCGAACAGAAGAGATACACGCTGTGGTTGAACTTCTTCTCAGGGAAATGCAAAGGCCACTGGCAAGGCCAACATGAACCACTGACCAATATCAAATGTGGCTAACAATATGGCTAACAATTTGTCACCCTTCTGGTAGGAAAGCAGTTGGTACAATGACTTTGAGGACATAAAGCTATGATTTTACAAATGCTAAACTGCAAATATCTTTGGATGTAACAGTTCTACTCACAGGCATGGGTCCAAAAGAACTAAGAGCTAATGTCTATCAAAAGACACACACCACATAACGGGCTGGAGAGATGGTTCAGCTGTCTTGCAGAGGGGCTAAGTTTGGTTCCTGATACACCACAGTTCCCAATACCTAGCAGGAACCTCAGCTCTAAGAGATCCAATGCCTTCTTCTGGCCTCCCTGGCACCTGTACTCAGCACTTGAATGTACAGACAGACAGACAGACACACACACACTTAAAAATAATAAAAAGGATCTTTTTGTTTTAAAAGGACACACAAGAATGTTTACACCTTTGTTTGTAGAACAATTGAGATATCCATCTACCAACATTCTAACAGATCCATATTGTATGACAGTCACAGAATAGAATGCTGCATGGGAAAAACACCACACGCTTCAGCATGGTGACTTCTAGAGACTCAATGTTGGAGGAAGGAAGCCAGACTCAAGGATTCTGCTTACATGGCGTTCAAAACAGGCAAAGTTAATGAATGAACAGAAGTTAAAAGTATCCCAAATTTACTTTGAGGGAGATATCTCTAGAAAAAGGATTTTCTGGTGGAGTGTGAGTGCTGAAATCCTTAATCTGAGCTGGAACTTCAGAGCACATGTATGTTTACATGTGTGCAGCAGACAAAGGAGGGCACGGGCAATCTAAGCCTGCACAACAGTAATAGACAAGGCTTTAATAAAGACAGTAAAGAGAGGGCTGGGTGTGGAGGTACACACCTAAATTCCAGTACCCGGGAGGCAGAGGCAAGAGAATCTGAGTTTGAAACCTGTCTCAAAAAAAAGTTAAAAAGAAAAAAAATTGAAGTAATTTTTACTTATTAGTTTATGTGTAAGGGTGTTTGCTGGTGTCATGTCTGTGCACCACTCACCTGCCTGGGGCCTGCAGAAGTTAGAGGATGCTATCTGGTCCCCAGAACTGGAGTTCCAGGCAGTCGTGAGCCACCGTGTGGGTGCTGGGAATTGAACGTGGGTCTTCTGGAAGAGCAGCCAGTGCTCTTAACCACTGAGCCATCTCTCCAGACCCAGTAAAAAGAAACTCAAAAGTCCTTGATTAATGCTGCTTTACACAAAAGGAGACCCTCAAATCTTCCCCCCACACATACTTTCTTTCCTTTCCACCTCTGAGAAACAGTCTTCCATGTCTGTGGAGCCATGAATGACCTTGGACTTGTGGTCCTCCTGTCTCCATTTCTCAAATGCTGGAATTTCCAGGCATGTACCATCATGTCGGGTTTATGTTGTGCTGAGGACCAAACCCAGAGCTTTGTACGTGCTCAGCAAACACTCTACTAACTGAGATACCTCCTTGGTCCATATATATTTTTTTTCTTAAATGTCAGTTTTACCTGTCTTACTGAAGGGAAGATTATCAAACTAAGAACTGCATTTTAAAACTAAACTACTATGATCTGGATGCTTTGAGAAAAGCAATCAGGCAGCTTTCTAAGCTCGTGCCCTAAAATTAGCCCAGAGGTTTCGCTAGATGTCAGGGCGCTTCCTGCAGCCCTGGCTGGACTTCCCAGAGCTTGTTTAGCAAATTTAACAGCTTCCACCTTGGTGTGCCCAAACAAAAAAAGTCAGTCTGCACATTTCCAAGAAAAACAAAAGAAACCATTTTTTATCCTCAAACCCACTAAAAAAAAAAAGTCTCCGTGGGAGCCACACACAGTTCAGTGTGCTAGAATTTAAAAACAGGACAGCCTGCCAGCACTCTGAGTGTTCAATAATAGCAGTGGTCACCTGGGGCAGCGGAAATAACAGGGTAATGGTATTTTGAGAGGTTCCTGGAATCAGAACATAGGTCAGATTCCCCCCTTCCTTTGTTTTCAGGGGAAAATTAGTTATTCTCACAGGGACCAGGAGGCTTTGCTGTCCGGGCACAGTCTGCTTCTTCCCACAGCTGGAACTCAAACAGTAGAAAAGCATCTTGAGGCATCTGCCAACTTTTGAGCAAAGAACAGTGCGTATTCAGCCTTCAAAATGGAGAGCACAGGGCTTAGGAACAGACTCAAGAAAGGGAAAAGCAACTATCACTGTTTCGGGATGAGTTATGGGGTATGATCGGAAACAACAGAACACAGAATTGGTGGCAAAGGGGCTGCTCTTCCAGAGGACTCGGGTTAACATACGGCACCCACACAGCAGCTCACAACTGTCCATAATTCTAGTCCTAGGGGACCCAACACTCTTCTCTGGCCTCCTCAGACACCAGGCATGCAAGTGGAGCACAATAATACATGCAGGCAAAATACCCGCACACATTAAAAGCAAAACAACCCTGTCTGCAATTCCAGTTCCATGGGATCTGATACCCTCTCCTGGCCTCTGCTGGCACTGCACACACATGATGTGCACATATACATGCCGGCAGAACAGACAAATACATACAATAAAAAATAAAATTTAGCCAGGTATGCGCGCGCGCGCACACACACACACACACACACACACACACACACACACACACACACACACTT
>NW_026735521.1:0-95000 GCF_949786415.1 Peromyscus eremicus | reverse complement strand
CCTACATGACAAACTTAAGTAATTCTCCTACTATAATCACAAGTGAATTAGTTTGGGTGATAACTTTAGGTTTATTATGTTAGAAATATTTTAAATTATATCAATCATGTAAATTTTAAAACTACTTTAAATTATATCAATTAGGTGAATTAAGAAAAGAAAAATCTATGAGTTAACCAGTCAATGAGTTTTTGATTATTCTGAGAATATTGCACCAGGTACTTGTGAGAAGACAAATAAGCTACTTGGGCCTGTGAACCCCAAGGAGTGTAATTCTCAACAGTGAAGGAAACATTTCACACCCATGCAAACACTTCAAGACTTAACAATGCCAGCAAAACACCCACAGTAACAGTGATAAATGATAGACATTCATTTGTGGAAAAATATACGTAATCCTTACTGAAAAAAAAAAAAAAACTCACATGCAATTCTTTTTTTGGTGGGGAGGAGGGTTTTGAGATGTTTTCCCTGTGTAGCCCTGGCTGTCCTGAACTCTGTAGATCAGGCTGGCTTGAACTTAGAGGTTCACCCGCCTTTGTCTCCTGAGTGCTGAGATTAAAGGCACCAACATGAAATTCTTCTTCTTTTTTTTAGATTATTTATTATGTATATAATGTTCTGCTTGTATCTATGCTAAAAGAGGGCACCAGATCTCATTATAGATGGTTGTGAGCCACCATGTGGTTGTTGGGAATTGAACTCAGGATCTTGGAAGAGCAGCTAGTGCTCTTAACCTCTGAGCCATCTCCCCAGCCCCCAACATGCTATTCTTTTTGTGTGTGTGTGTGTGTGTGTGTGTGTGTGGTTTTTTTGAGACAGGGTTTCTCTGTGTAGCTTTGCACCTTTCCTGGAACTCACTCTGTAGCCCAGGCTGGCCTCGAACTCACAGAGAATTCACCTGCCTCTGCCTCCCAAGCGCTGGGATTAAAGGCGTGTGCCACCACCGCCTGGCTTCCCAACATGCAATTCTTAAGTATCAGTATTTTATTTTTATTTTTGTGGAAGCAGCATTTCATGTATCCTAGGCCTGCCTTGAACTCTTGATCTTCTTGTGTTCTGGGATTACAAGCATGTAAACACTCGGTTTATGTGGTTTTGAGGACCAAGCCCAGGGCCTCCTACATGCTAGGCAAGTGGTCTTATCAACAGAGCTACATCCCCCACCCCTAATATCAATTTTAGATTAACTTCCCAAGGAAGTAAAGAATGTGTCCAGAAGAAGGCAGAATGGAGCTCTGTGGACGTTCAAAGTAACAGGAAATCACAAGGTGATAGATACTCATGAATGTGGCACTGGATTACAAAAATCCACCTATTTAATTCAAATAAATAACAGCCATCCTCATCAAATTATCACCTTTCAGGGTGTGGCAGTGCACACAAGACTCTGCCAGACTCCCCCCCCCCCCCCAAAGCCTGACATAGCAATGGCCAAGTAGAAAGGAAGAAAACAGTATTATTTATGCAAGGCCATCACAGGAGCCTTTCTCTGCTTAGTGATTTTTCCAGACTGAAGAGGTTCTGTTTTTAAATACAGAAATGACTTTTAAAATTTTAATGGCTCACAGGAAATCTTTCTGAAATGCGTTACTACATAATTCATTGACCATATTCTCCCATTCCCCAGTGTCAGGCTGAGTAGAGCAGGCATCGGTATCTAAACTGCATCTCAGCGAGGCTGCTGGGCTGTGGAAAAAGTCCACTGCTGGGTCTGCACCCTACTCCTCAGCTTTTTTAGGTATGTGTGTGTGTGTGTGTGTGTGTGTGTGTGTGTGTGTGTGTGCGTGCATGCAAGTAGAGGGTAGAGGTCAACCTTGGAGGTCACCCTCAAACACTGCATACCCTGCTTTGCATTTTTTTAGATTGGTCTCGAATTGGTCTGGAGCTTGCCAAGGAGGCTAGGCTGTCTGGCCTGTGAGCCCCGTGACCTGTGACCTGCCCTTCTTTACCTTTTCGGGGCTAGGCTTAGGAGCACATCCCACCATGCCCAGCTTTTTGGCATGGGTTCTGGGGATCTAACTCAGGTCCAAATGCTTGCATAACCGGCCTGTACCTTCTCAAGCGAGCCGCTCCCAGCCTGGTCTACAATCTTTCCAGTGTAGTTTCTAGCCTTATCCCTTACATTTTTATCATCTATCTCTTCTGTCTTTGAGAGGACAAACTTGGCATATTCTCTTTTCAAAAGTCTATTATGTTCTTTCTTCCCCCAATCTTCTAGGCCATTCCTTTGTGGCCATCTTCAGAGTTCTCAAAGGAAATAAAGTTGTATAGTTTGGGGAAGTATTAAATGCACTCTACGGCCTCATTAAAATGAGATCAGTGCTTTCCAAACCTCTTCCATGTGAGAAAAAGACATACATGTGAAAAAACACATGTAAAATAACTGCTCCAAAACACTGCTAGTGTGGTGGGGAAACCACAAGCCCAGAAGAGAATGGGCTGGCAGTCTTCCTGTGTGCCTCTGAGACACGTGAAGCATCACTTTCTGTGTCCTGTTTGATCAGCTCCCCTCATTCGGTCCTTGCCATCACCAACACCCAAAGGCCTTTAGAAACTGCGCTAGCTACAGTGGGCCAGAGACTCCAGGAGTAGAATAGACACCATCCAAACATGAACCTTAAGACAGGAAGCTGCAGCCTGGACACACAGAACCAAGCCAGGCAGCACCTGCCACTTACTTATTTATTTTCAACATGATCCAAATGTGAACGTTTGTCTCAGTCACAAAATGAGTCACTCTCATTGAATCTGGCCCCGATGAAACGGGAGAAACAAAAGCAATTACACAAACTCACACTTGAACAAGGCAGATACAAAGGTCCTCTGGATTGTGGGACAAAGCACAATTTAGTCACAGAATAAAGCTCGATGCTGGACAAGAGCTCTGACATCAGCTCCCTTGCTAATCACAGCACAAAGACGTCTCTGTTTTGTCCGAGCACAAAACAGGCCCGCATAAGTCAGTCTTTGTTATCTGAAAATATCTGGGATTCTTAAAGTTTGTCCTATTTTTATCCGGCTGTCTTGGTAGCCCCAGAGACAGCTGACGGCTGCCTTCCAGCCTTGCCTGAGTAACAGACAAGGCAGATAGTTTTCCTGAAACCTTCTAAATCAAATGCTCAGATTCTTGTGAAAATCCCATGAAAAACCATTTTAAGTATTAGACTTCCATGATGTGTAGGTAATGAAACAGAATCCATAAAACTAGTTGAGAATAATTACATAACAACTTATGGAATTATTATCATTTCTTACATACAACAAAGACTCCAACTTCAAGCTGAATCAACAATACAGTACCGACTTCAGTGAATCTGCATATTAATGAGGCTTTAAGTGTACCACACTCTGACACCAACTCCCCTGCTTACTGGTTCACTGTTTGCTACAGGAGAGAGCCCCAATTCTCTGATAGGGCATAATGACCAGCCCTTATCTTTCCAGCCTCCAGTCACACCTCAAAGACTTGCAGTTCTCCTGGGTCTCCTTTCCTGCCTCTGGCTCTAACACGTGCTGTTCTGTACACATGTTCCACCCCTGGACTCAGCTCAGCCCCCTCCCGCCCCACCCCTGGGCTGGCTTGGAGCCCTGCATTCTCACCTCCTTCAAGTCCCAGACCGTTTGGTACTCTTACATCCGAATTACTTGGGGAAGCCTTGTCTTCTCACCTTGCCCCAAAGGGAGCTTCTATCAACCACCGATGACAGTGACGCACTCAAACCCTTTGAAGCAAGGCTAAGAATATGGATGTTTCTCATATGACCTCCACATCACTGGCCTGGGCACAATCGGCTTGAACTCTCAAGACCTTTCGGGAGAGGATAGGGGTGCATAAATACTCACTTAATTTGTTTCTCAGCCTCTAAATATACAAGAGGGTGTTTATGAACTTCAGTTGAAAAGAACCGTCTGTACAAACACTGTCTGCACTTAAGCAAATCAGGCAAGGCTAAGCTGAATTCAGGCAGACCCGACACACTTGATGAGATCTGAAAACAGGTTTCTCAGCTTCTAAACAGTATGAGCACATCAGCAACAAGGTACAGATGGAGTCCTGTCATTTAGTGGGAAGCACCGGAATTCCCACCTGGACCAGCTCCACACCATCCCTTGCTATGCTATTAACGAGCTTACAGAACATTTCTAATTAGCCTGAGTGGTGTTTAGGTTCAGTTTTAAAGAAAGACCACCATTTCTGCCATCCACTTGTTCTAGAAGCCTTCCTTCTGTGGTTAGAAATCACTGGAGAACTCTGCTTACAAGAGGTGAGTAATGCCTTCAGAACAGCTACACCGTCATGGCGGATCTGTGGCGTGCGCAGGGTAGCTGGCCTCCAAACACTCAGCACTTTTTCCAAATGCTTCTGAGCTATTTTTCTAACTAAACATGAGCCCATCCTTTAGTTTGTATTTCTTTGTATCATCAACAATTGACAAATTATTAAGATCTTGAAAGCCTTGATAAGACAACCCAGTGTTTTCTGCCCCCACCAAAACTCACCACAGAGAGCCAGTGAACTAAATGAAATGAAAAGACCTCAGGGAAAGAACCCAGAGGTCTAAATTACCAAAGTTGAAGCATTTGTTAAGGATGGCATATGAGCCTGCATCTTCCACACCAGGCTGTCTCCCGAGCTCTCCTTTCCACACCATTACACTTCATTTCTTTCTACTGTTTGTACCCCCAAAGACCTACATCCTTCACCCAATGATCAACTGCCTTCAAAACCCACATCAAGACATTTGTTTAAAAAGCCCCAACTCCCTCCCAGTGAAAGCACCTGCCATCTCCCGCTCCTCTGAGCTCTTCGTAGACAGCACCAGAGAGCCCACAGACAGTCCTGCTTGCTCACGGGAGCTAAAGAGAGGTCTTCAGGACCCTCAGAGGCTGCCGGAGCCCAACAAAGTTTCCATGAATGAGACACAAATGGCCACAGATGTCAGCCTGCGTCCACCTGAGAAGGTGTAGGAGAAAGTGCAGCGGAACTGGTTTTGTTCTGAAGTCCACATAACTGATGTTTTGTGGGGGAACTGAACAGCAAGTTCTTCGGTGGCTAGAATGCAACTTTACACATAATCTCAGAAATCTGTAAACTGTCATGAAGACGCTGGGGCTTTTGTCGTTTGGGTTGAGATTTCTGAGGCAGTCTCATGTAGCTGCCTCTCACTTGCTGTGCAGCAGAGGTTGGCTCCTGCCTCTATGACCCAAGTGATGGGATTACAGGTGTCAGCTACCATGCCTAGTGAGAACACTGAATTATTTTATCTATCATCTGTCTGTCTGCCTGTCTGCCTATCTATCTATCTATCTATCTATCTATCTATCTATCTATCTATCTATCTGGTCTATCTATCTATCTATCTATCTATCTGGTCTATCTATCTATCTATCTATCTATCTATCTATCTATCTATCTATCTATCTGGTCTATCTATCTATCTATCTATCTATCTATCTATCTATCTATCTATCTATCTGGTTTTTTGAAACAAGGTTTCTCTGTGTAGCCCTGCCTGTCCTATAACTCGCTCTGTAGACCAGGCTGGCCTCTAACTCAGGGATCCACCTGCCTCTGCCTCCTGAGTGCTGGGATTAAGGGGTGTGTGCTATCTTGTCTGTCTGAGAAAACTGAATTTTTTTTTCTTTTTTTTTGAGAAAAGGTTTCCCTGTGTAATGTAAAGGTTTCTCGTGGAACTTGTCTTGTAGCCCAGGCTAGCCTCAAACTCACAGAGAACCGCCTGCCTCAGCCTCCTGAGTGCTGGGACTAAAGTTGTGTGCACCACTATGCTTGGCTGAACACTGAATTTTTTAATGATATAAGTTCGAATAAAGTTCAAAAGCAGGAAAATGGTTAAATTATGTGATACCTGTACAATAAGTCCATGCGAAACATTTTAAAACTATTTAAAATATATATAAAATATGCCCACAAGATAATTGTCTAATTAAAAAAAACAGTTGCATGGGTCATGTCTGTCTGTAATCCCAGCACCTGGGAAGCTGAGGCAGGAGGACTGCCATAAATTCAGTCAGATTGAAACACACAGTGAGTTACAGGCCAGCCCTAGACTACTGAGACCTTGTCTCAGACAACAGCAGAATAACCAAGCGAAAGCTGCAGACTTGTCTATAAGGTATGGTTCTATTTGTGTGAAAATCATGTGTGCATGCACCCAACACTGTTTAGAGAAAGGTCAGAAAACATGCATATCCCACTGGTAACGGTGATGACTGTCCCGGGGGTCAGAGGTCCAGACAAGCTGCACATTCTTATTTTATATATACATATTATACTTCAGGATAATCTGATTTTTTCAATGATCTTCCATTTATTACTTTTATAATAGAAATGTTATATGTTTTAAGTTTATGCCTAAAAAGACTTTGAAAAATAAAATGAATTTTTAAAAAAAATCTAGGAATGGTGTACATAAAATAAAAAGTTGTGTTGCCTGGAAATGCCATTTTCTTGTTCCTCTGCAATTAGTGAATGAATTTCAAGTTTCTCTCAAATACAGAATTCCAGGATACATCTGGAAGCAGCTTAGTCAGGAAATGGCTTAAACAAAGACGTGGTTTTGAAGACTGGATTTAGGGGTTAAAAACAAACAGGCAGCAAAGCTGGTGTAAGCACACTGCCCTCCCCCACCTAACAGCCACGGCATTCTCACTGCCTTGAATGTCAGCTAGTAGTCATGCACGCAGATGTGTAAGTATCTAAAAACATAAAGTACGTACGTGCCTAGGGATTTGCTTTCTCCATTCAAACTACTAAATTTCCAAAATACTGCTCCAAGTGTAAATGAAGTCAAGAAAAACAAACTAGCCATGAACAGGGACAAAAGAGAAGCCACCTGCTTCCACACACGCAGTTGTGTTCCAGGAAGCATTATCTTCTCCCTGAGAGCAAAATAAGGAAAAAGCAGGCTTTGTGGGAATTTCCACCCCGCCAGCTCTATCATTACGACCGTCTGTTCCAAACACACACAGCCTAAAATTTCCTGTTTTTAAGCCATGGTCACCATTTTCTAGCCTTGTTCTAGCTGTGCTAACTTTAGTTTAGTAACATAAACAAGAGAACATGCTGGAAACATTGAAGAACGACGCCTCACTCCAAGCCCTCGGCTGTCCGGCGAACTTCCGAAATACCAGTTTTCCAGGCTTTGCTTGGATGAAAACAGGTTAGTGTGTGGAGAGGGTGAAGGATTCTAACAACAATGGAACCAAATTCAATAGTAGCCGGAGAAAGAAAGCTTGAGGAGGTTTTGTCTAGACAGTTGCTAAATTGCTGTCTCTCTGACGGCCGGGGTATAAATTCTGCATTAAAACAAGCATGCACAGCCACAACAGAAATGTATCAGTGTTTAATATAAAAAAAAGTACTTAAACTTTTTTCCTGAGGCATGAACTGACTGAGAACTTGATGAAAGCAAGCAGAGCGTTTCCTGGGGGTGGCGTGGGAGAACTAAGAACAGGCACAGGCTAGGAACCGTAAAGCAGGACTTCTCTTTAACACTGACTACAGAAAAGGCTGCTTGGACTCCAGGCTGGGAAGTGGAGTTACCAACATGCCAAGCCGGGCATCCTCTGGTGCTAATTCTCAGTAGAGCATTTGGGGGCACTTGGGGGTGTTTTTTACTAATGAACACTAACTACTGCTTGCATCTAGTTGTATTTCCAGTTGTTGAGACAAGCCCACCCTCTGCTCCCAGAGTTTCTTATTCTGACCAAGAGAAGGCTGGGAAAAGATAACCATGCCACTTTCTGCATGAGCTGGAGGCCTTGTAGCTTGGGTTCACTGGCTCTTCTCCTCCTCACGACCTCAGACACGGAGATGAAAGCCCAGGTGGAGCGAGGTCATCCATGTCTGGGGAGCAGCATTGGCAAGAGGCAGCTGCAGTTCCTATGTTATCCAGCCAGCTGAGATGTGCAGCTAGCCAAGAACACATATGTAATGGGGTCCTTCTCCTGCGAAGGCAGAGGTGGACTGAGTGCCCGGGTAGAGACCCACCGATCTAGCCAAGCAAGCCAAAGGGCACAAGCGTTACCGTGAGCCCAAGCATGCCAGAGCAGACAGGCGGTGGCAGAACCAGAGCGCTGACGACCGCTGCAAAAACAGAGCTGATTTTCTGACTTCACTGAAATTTGGCTGCTGTGGCCTGCAGCTGTCGTGAGGACACTACCGTTTGAAGGACAGTTCTGTAACTCATGGATGAGGCAGCATCTTGCGGCAAAGTCCAGCTCCAAACAACGAGACCCACAGTGAACATTCTACTGTGCACCACTGTAAGCTGGGTGTCTACTCTAGACCACGGATGCATGTCACTCATTACTACCACTGCTATTGGAAAACAACGGCCTTGTTTACATAAACTTGTATTTCAAGAAATGCTGCTGGTGTGGCGGCACACACATTTAACACCAATACTGGGAGACAGAGGCAGACAGGTCTCTGTGAACAAGGCCAGCCTGGTCTACACAGTGAGGTGGGGACCAGCCAGGGCTACATCCCAACACCTGTCTCTGCTGGTCTGGGGATGTAGCTCAGTAGGGTGGTTGCCTGGAATCCATGAATCCTCGTTGACACCCAGCATCACAGAAAACTCGGCGTGTTGGCGCATGCATGTAATCTCAGCATTGGGAGGCGGAAGCAGAAGCACAGGACGTTCCAGGCTGGACTCTGCTGCTATGGAATGCCGTCTGCTAGTCAGGCCACAGCCATTCCCCTCTGTAACTCCCAGCAGCTGTGATTACCCATAGCAGTGGCTCTCAACCTGTGGGTCTCGACCCCCACAGGGTCGCGATCATATCAGATATTTACATTATGATTCATAACAGTAGCACAATTACAGTTATGAGGAAGCAGCGAAATAATTTTACAGTTGGAGTCACTACAACATGAAGAACTGTATTAAAGGGTCACAGCACCAGGAAGGTTGAGAACCAAGGGTTTACACAGGCTTCTACACAAGACTGGGCCTATGGAGGAAAGCAAGGACTCATGAGGCCCTACCTCTCATCAAAGATTTACCGACAACTAACATTTCGGGGAGGAAGAGGGACGTTTTCATGAGTGGTATGTCACTCAGATGCTCACAAACTATCTGCGCTGCTTTAAGTAACCCTCAATTGAGCACACTGGTTCACCCCGCTAGACCTCGGTCCATGGTTGGTACCTTTCTGGGGTGAAGAGACTTTTTTGTCTCTCCAGGAAAAGTTCACACAAAGCTACATAGTGAAGCCAAGGCCAGTCTGGGCTACAGAAGACCCAAAACAAAACCCAAACCCAAAATAAACAAAAACCCCACCAAAACATTAATAGCAATAGTGTGTGTGTGTGTGTGTGTGTGTGTGTGTTTATTTTATCTTCTGGCTGGAGAGTTGCTCAGGAGTTCAGAGTCGATGCTGACCTTCCAGAGGAACTGAGTTCAGTTCTCAGCACCCACACCAGACAGCTCACACCAATATGTAATTTCTGCTCCAAAGGACTCAACACCCTCTTCTGGCCTCCACAGGTACCTGCACACATGGGCACAAGCCCCCACAAAGAAACACACATCTGCACGCAATTACAAATAATAAACACAAATCAAAAAAAAAAAAAAAAAAAAAAAAGCTATCGTCTGCAAACACCGTCAAATCTCTCAACTCCATTTGTTCACCGTCCCAGCCGAAAATATTTATTTCTGGGGTAAAACGGGTGTTTGCTTTTGAGTTTTCAGCAACTGTAAAAGCACGCTGACTTTCTAAGTTTCTTGTGGCACATTCACAATGTATCATAAAGCAGAGCGGTGGTACAGTAAGAACAGGACCACAGGGGCCAGAGAGGTGGGTCATCAGTAAGAGCACGTACCACTCCTGCAGAGGATCTGGAGTCAGCTCATAGCTGCCTGTAATTCCAGTTCCAGGGGAATGAGATGCTCTCTTCTAACCTCCAAGAGATCCTGCACATGTGGTGGACACACACATGCTAGGCACACACACATCCCCATAAAAACAAGTAATAAAAATTTGTTTGTTTTTAGTTGGGTCACAGTTCACAAACAGTACTTTCACATGTATCACTGAAGTATTGACAAAACAAATTTAAATTTCCATAATGATATTAATATGTAATAAGCCCGGATGATGCTCATATACTTTCTTCTGAACATACAACTCAGTTTAAGGCTTCAGACCAAAGGCATGAGGTAATTATGAGTTTCCTTGGGGAAATGTCTCCACCGAGATAAACCATGTGTGCACTAGAGTTACTAATGCAGACAAGACAAGTGACCTTATCCAAAGACAAGCACCAGGTACAAAATGGGCCCCAAGACAACACTCCCTTCACAAAGAGGGAAGTAAAGTTCTCTAATGCAAACATAGAAGGCTCGATCATATGTGATGCCGGGCGTTATTCCCATTCATGTAATAATCCAACCATGATCTTGTCACACAAGAAAAGCTGTTGACTATAAACCTCTTTTTTGTTTGTAAATCATGCAAGTACTAGCCAGCCCATTCTAGGCTGTAGACCCAAACTGAACCCATCTTCCTGTTTCCTGTCAACTTTCCATTGCTCTCTTAACCACACTCAAGCTTCGTAACCTCTGGCCAGCAGGAAAATAGTACAAGGCACTGAAGATAATACCAACAGCAAGGATCTGTGCACACACCACCGTGTCGGAGGACCAGGACACAGACAATACCAACAGCAAGGTTCTGTGCACACACCACCGTGTCGGAGGACCAGGACACAGACAATACCAACAGCAAGGATCTGTGCACACACCACCATGTCGGAGGACCAGGACACAGACAATACCAACAGCAAGGATCTGTGCACACACCACCGTGTCGGAGGACCAGGACACAGACAATACCAACAGCAAGGATCTGTGCACACACCACCGTGTCGGAGGACCAGGACACAGACAATACCAAGAGCAAGGATCTGTGCACACACCACCGTGTCGGAGGACCAGGACACAGAGAATACCAACAGCAAGGATCTGTGCACACACCACCGTGTCGGAGGACCAGGACACAGCTGGTATAAGGAGAACCGGGGTCAGGGGCTTCTGCCAAGCGGCAGCACCTGATGGATCTTCAACTGGAATCAAAACTACGGCCAGAGTCACACAGCTCATAAAAACAAAACAAACACCCCCAGACACCCACAGTCACCCACACAGCCCCACTGTGCAGCTGATGCTGGCCTACACGCTCACAGCTTTGGATGTGTTGGGAACCCTGGGAGACAATCAGAGTCAATGACATAGTATCTGAGGTACGGCAACACACACTGCCTCTGTCTACTGGCCAACTCACAAGTTCACTAAGGTCTACAAAAGCTAAAAATAACCACATCAACATGTTTACAGTGCTTAAAAAATACAGGATCCACACAGTCATCTAAATATAGCCCTGGAGCTCAGACTGCAGGGGCTGGCTTTGGGTTTGCAGCGATGTCTCCCTGACAGGACATCACAGACACTCACATTCTGCTATCTTACTTTAAATCTGCAATTGCTGGTGTTTAATGAGAAGGAAGGAGCAGTGGACTGGGGGTGAGGGAAGACAAGCAGGAAGGAGGAAGGATCCCACTTTATGGCCCCCTACCCTCTTTAACTTGAATGCTCCAAATTACCACAAACTCCTGCCTGATACTTGCTGGAGGGACCTGACCCCCGGGGGATGTCCTGCTTGTATTTTTCCACTCAGCATATCTACTCTCCTCCCCGGAGCTCTCGGCCTTCCCTTTCCTCATTCCTCACACAGAAGACTCAGAGACAACACACATACGCAATAAAGAAGGGACACATGAAAGGTCTCCATACAGCATCTGGTCCAACAGCTGTAGGCTTGTGAAAAACAGCAGCCAATTCTGCTCTTCTATTTGTTTGCTTTTGTTTTCCTAGATAGGGTCTCCCCTATGTAGACCAGGCTGGCCTCGAATCCAGAGATCCATTTGCCTCTGCCTCACCTGAGTGCTGGGATTAAAGGCACGCGCTACCATGGCAAGCTTCTAATTCTGTTCTTGAGAAGCAAGATGTTCTCAATCAAACCAGGGCAAATGTTCCCAATAAAAACCCTAACACTGGTCCTCGGTGGGAGCTCAGGGGAGCCACGCAAAGGCTGGCAGACAGACTGAGCACCTCATCAGTATGGTACTGTGAGATAAACGGTCAGATACTGTTGGTTTAAATTTTATCCCTATAAAAAAACAAGAGGAGGAAACTTTTGTCACAGCCCAGCCCTCTTCTTGGAAGTAAGAAACTGCAAACATCTGCCTCTCTTAGAGGACCCTGGTGGACTTTTCATTTCAGAAGGTCGTCCAGTGTTTCAGGAAAGTGTTCTGAGTTAATGTGCAGGTAGTACTGTTTTCTGTAACAATTTACTTTGAAGAAATTAACAGCAAAAGTGAAAAGTTAGGGGGTGGCTAAAATAAAACCACAACCATCAATAGGTGTATTTTCCATATTCGGATCCAATTTTCATTCATACGCACATACATGCCTTCAAGTGGCCACCTGCTAGAATTTCCTGTTTTGGATGGAGCTTTACCAGCCCAGTACACGCTAGCTAGACACATCCTCTATGCCGAGCTACATCCCCAGTCTCCAGTCTTTCGAGACAGGGTTCCACTAAGTAGTGTAGGCTGGCTTTGAACCCCCAAGCCCCGTCTTGCCTTCCTGAGCACTGAGAGTGCAGGTGCACTAGCAAGCCTGCCTTTCTAAGCAGTCTGCAAAGAATAATGGAAATTAGAAACTCCACAGCACTGTCACTATCCCGAATTCCTTTTCCCTCCCAGTGTGCTCCTCTCACCAAATGGCCTTCAGGACGACCACACCTACCATCTGTGTGTACTCAGGTTCCTGCCTCTCTCTCTGCTGCTCTTCTCTCAAAACCCAACACACACTAACCCAACCAAATGGAGTGTCAACGTGTGACTTAATGTCTCTGTGCACAGATGACTGCTACAGGGAGCGCCAGATAGTCACCAATGGGCTGGAGAGATGGCTCAGAGGTTAAGAGCACTGGCTGTTCTTCTAGAGGTCCTGAGTTCAATTCCCAGCAACCACATGGTGGCTCACAATCATCTATAAAGAGATCTGGTGCCCTCTTCTGGCCTGCAGGCATACATGCAAGCAGAACACTATATACATGATAAATAAATAAACCTTAAAAAAAAAGATAGTCACCAATAGGTGATCGTTAAGTGGTTTGATAATAGATGTACCAGAAAAGCAAGAGACACTATGTCAACAAACTGAGGAATTGCCAATGAAATAGTATAGATTTAAACTGTATAGAATTAAATATAGGAAAAACAAACTAAAAACCACTATCTGAAACATAACTAAGTAGAAAGACTTGCCCCAAGTGTCTGGGGCCTAGGAATGAAGACATGTCTGCCCCCTAGTGGAGTGTCCAGAAACAGGGGAAGCTTAAAACAGGCTTGCACTGCAAAAACCCTAACAAAACAAATCTGAAAAACCAAACAGCCCTGGGGCAGGAAATGGAACATAAAGCCAGAGGTTGCTTCCATCTCCTACAAATCAGTCACTCAAGAAAAGAGAGGTGACTATGGGTTCCTGGTAAGCACCTTCGGCAAGCCGTCTGCTCACGCACCTTTGGACAGTGATCATTACCTTGTAAGGAAAAGCCCTCATTTCTAGACTGTATCTAGTTACTATGTGGACGTCTCCACAGAGAAGACATCCAGGCCGACATAAGCTGGGCCCTCTATTTTCGGTTGTCAGACGTCCCAAACATGAAGAATTAAAATAAAAACATTTCCATAAAGAGGGCTCTGGAGGTCTCAGGCAGAGAGAATCACGCACCGGCTGGGGATGGCTGAGGCGAGGTGTGCGGCTCCTCCAGACGCACATTTATCTCTGTGGGGATCTTTCTGTGGAGAAGGGGGTGTGCTTGCCTATGACCTCACCCTCCACCACAGCTGCCTTTTGAAGGCAGCAGCTCCTTTTATATCAGAGCCCCCACTAGTCCACAGGCCGTCCCTGACAGCCAGGATGACAGGCAGGGCGGCTGGCCCATCTGGGGACTCCTCCCCGCGGACTAGTGACACGGGTCCCCAAGACAGACAGCCACAGCTACACGAGAGGCACGAACAGAGTAAAACAGAGAAACGGTGCCTGGAGGTGAGGCCCAAGCACTGGGCAGTTTCTGCCCTTCAGTGATAGGTGGTTCAATTTCTTCGTTCCTAGGCAACCAGAATGCATGGTTATCTCCGTCTCCTGAGGCGATTCCAGATTTCCCCCATATTTCAGAGCACATAATACTCCTTCTGCAGCAGTCCGAACTCTTAGAACTGTACAACAGCCAAGTGAGAAAAGGTATATAAAAATATTCTGAAACTGGAATCAAGGTACACAATAGCATTTACTTAGCCACTGCATCACCTTCCGCGCAATGCACTGGACTGACCACTTCGGCAGGTTCTAAACACAATCAGCCGCTAACGCTCTCCGTAACCACACCTTTGCATGGATGCAGTGTTAGCTTGACAGACCCCTACCAGCTTTTCTGAAGGCAGTGAAATCAGTGTAGATGGAGTACACACACCAACTTATCAAGCAAATGCCCAGGATATAGAAAGAGAAAACTGAATTTTCCTGCTTTCCTGTTCATTCACCGCTGTGAATGCCATGAAAGGCGGACAGGAAGGGAGAAGGATGAATTGACCCTCTCTGTTCGCTTCTCTTTTCCCTCTGAATCCAAGCCCCTCAGCAACAGGACACACTACGACACACAGACGGACATTCTTGCCATTGCCTGGGATTGCTACCAGAAAAGCCAATCTCAGCCAAGGCATCCTGAAAGATTTGTTCCAGTTAAAGGTTCTGCCGTTAGGAGGAAGGAGGTGGGAGAGTGTCCCCAGCTCTCTCTCTATTCTTAGATATAGCTCCCTGAGTTAATTTTTATCTCTTGTCTCTTTTCTGTCTTCCTGCCAAATTATTTACGGTGGGGGAAACAGCTCAAATAATTCACTTTCTTAAAATTCACTATATTTAGAGAATGATGTCACCACTCAGTTTGAAATACATGATATAAGTCTTAAAGCATGCTTATATGTCTAACTTCATGTTTTGGAGTCAGTTCAAATTATTCATTAAAATGAGTAACAAAGAACAAAACACAGAAGCGGCAGCTGTTGATTTGATATCTGATTTGCATCAAGTGGTGTATTTATAGTTAGACAGCGAACCGGGCTATGCAGGAAAGAGCCGTTGCTACTCCCAAGTAATTATAGTGCAAAAAAATCAAGCAAATTGTTAATTCAAGAATGAATTTTTATAAATTTTTATAAATGTGTTTGTGCATATGTGTGGAGGTCAGAGGATGACTTTTGGGGTCTGTTCTCACCTCCTTCATGTCTTTGAGGCAGGGTCTCTCAACGCTATCACTACGCAGTACTCCAGGCTGGCTGGCTCCAGAGCCTGCAGGTTCTCCTGCCTCTATCTCACAGCAGGGGCGCTGAAATTACAGGTGTGTGCTAACACACTGCAGCGTTTTTTACAAGAGTTCTGGGAATCAAACTCAGGTTATCATTTCCCTGACTCCAAAATTATTTATTTTTTTTTTACAGAGTTAGTGTTTTTATAGGTTCTGAATTAAACTTTTCTCATCAGTTTGTAAACAAATTGAGAGCAGAGACTGAGTCTGTACTGTCTAACAATCTCTTAGCACATTAAATAACATGCACAGACTGAAAACTTCACCTTAAGCTGCTCTATTAATCTATAGGTGCCCAAAGTCAAAACATCAAGTGGTACAGAAGAGCTCTTAGGCAGCACCAGGCCTGCTGTCTTGGGAGACAGAAGCGTGCCCAGGCTTCCGTTTCTCTTCGTGGATACCCACTCCCCTTCCAGTCAGCCTTGGTTTACCCCACCTCTTCACCCCACTACCATCCTCTGCCCCGCTGTGTTGGGGGAGGGGTGGGCCAACTAATTCCCTGCCTCCTAAAGGTGGCTGCCTGTTACCAGAGTGCTCCCAGGGCTTGCTCCTCCATGGCTCTGCTGCCCACTGGACTTAGATTTTTGTTTGTTTCCTGAGACAGGATTTCTCTGTGTGGCCCTGGCTGTCCCCAAACTCACTTTGTAGATCAGGCTAGCCTTGAACTCAGAGATTAACTTGCCTCTGACTCCCGAATACTGGGATCAAAGGTACGTGCCACCACTGCTGGGCTAAGAACTTTTTTTAAATTGGCCTTTATTTGTATTTTTCTTTCCTCTGTCCTTCAACTCACCTAAATCAAGGAGAATTTGAAACATCTGTGATAAATTCAGTTTACGGTGAATATGCTTAAAAGAAAGAAAGAAGGGAGCAGAGAAAGAAAAGAAGCTATGTGTTCACAAGTGAAACAACCTGCTCTCATGCAACTTGTCACTGTAGACCTCCGGTCAGGCTTTAGAGCTCCCATTCCGCTGCTTCCCAGTGTGGTTTCCCTCGGCTGGAGAGGCTTCAGGCCACACACTCACACTGCTCCTTTTTCCGCAGTCTCCGAATGCCCGACTTTCTGGCAACACGAGCTTTTTCTTCTCTTTTTTTTTTTTTTTTGGTTTTTCGAGACAGGGTTTCTCTGTGTAGGTTTGCGCCTTTCCTGGAACTCACTCTGTAGCCCAGGCTGGCCTCGAACTCACAGAGATCCACCTGGCTCTGCCTCCCAAGTGCTGGGATTAAAGGCGTGCGCCACCACCGCCCGGAGCTTTTTCTTCTCTTTCTCTGCTATTCCTCAAGCCCTTGCACTGCCCCTCAATTCCATCTGCTGTACCAGCGCGACATTTTTTCCCTTAAAGTCTGCATCAGTTTAAAGTCAGCACAGCAGCACGGCAGTGACGCTAACATGGCTCCCAGGCCCCACGGTGCTCCAGGACTGTGTTCACCTCCATCAGGGTCCTCGAAGGCAAACGCTCTCACAGACAGGCTCTAATTAAGTCCCTTCCCCCACCTCACCAATCAATTGCCTTCCCAGAGCAGTTGTAGCTTGAATATGAGTGTCCCCCCTAGGCTCCTGGTCCCCAGATGGTGTCGCTGTTTGGGGACGTTATGGAAACTTCAGGAGGCAAAGTCTTGCAGGAGCAAGTGGATCACTGGGGTCAGGCTTTGAGATGATATATTCTGACATCACTTCCCATTCTCTCTCTGGCTGCTTCCTGAGTGTAGATACAATGTGATCACGGTTTCACGTTCTTGACACTGGGAATCGTGTCTTCTCCGCCGTGACGAACTCTATCCATTTAGAAGTATAAACTGAAATAAACCCCTTCTCCTGTAAGCCGTTTCACTGGTCAGGATATTTTATCACAGCAACAGAAAACTAATATGTACCCCTCCCCCAACACACATGCACTTACTCAGCCATTCGGCACAGGTAGCTGCTGCAATCTACTCTTTGTCCGTTTTTCCCTCAGGGATGGGGGCTCATAAGCCTCATACACGAGCCAACAAATCCCTACAGCACGTCTTCCCCCTTGGTGTGCTCACCTTACTCTACCCAGGGCCCAAGAAAGAGTGTGGAAGTCAGGGTTCAAAGGACGCATGACATAATGGTCAATGGTATTTTATAATTCACTCTGTCTGAAAGAGAGGTTCAACGAATTTAAGTTCTTGTTGCTTTATCATCTTAGAACACAGAGAACAGCAAACTTTTAAAAGGGCTCTCAGATTCTCTTAGAGGGTCAGACTTCTGACTGAAGCTGTCACTGCCCGGGTGGCTGCATCTAACCATCCTGTCAGTCACCATTTGCCCAGCAAAACCATGAATACATGAAAGCCTTAGTTGAATTTCCCTTTGGCATACTCAACTGTGTATCTGTTCAATGGAGATCATTCAAACTTTACAACATTCTTCCTAGCAAAAATAGATGTAAAATAATGCCAACTGGCAACCTACTTCCATCTGGGAGAGGTATTTTATTGGGAATAATGGTTATATTTATTTAATCCATTCATCCATTCACTCATTCCAAAAATATTTATTGAGTACCGACAAGTGCCACTACTGTCACAGATAAAGGGCGGTGCTCTAATGAAAGACAGAGCATGTCTGCCTTGGCAAACTCAAACTCCAGTAGCGAAGGACAAAACCCAACAATTAAAAAAAAAAATCAAATCTGTCATCGCTACAAAAGAACACTCAAGTTGATCTGTAAGTCCTAACATTTCCTAAATCATCCTAAGGACACGGGGAAATGCCCTAACAGGGTCCCACAATGTATTTCAGCAGACCAACCCACCACCACCCCTGACATGGTCCCTCTGGGAGATGACAATTAGCAAGCTCTTAGGCTCAGATCCTGGGAGCTGCACAAGCTTAAAAGCACTGCAATCTCCTCCTCCTGAACGTCTCCATCAGCTAATACGATGAGGTAATCAATGTGCGGCTTCACCGTGTAATCCTCACCCAAGGCCATTACTCCAGTCCCCTGACATCATCAGATACCCAGCCTTGGCCACTCATCACTCCAGTCCAATATCCATCAACAGAATACACAGCTAGAGTGAAGAGAGAGAGAGAGAGAGAGAGAGAGAGAGAGAGAGAGAGAGAGAGAGAGAGAGAGAGAGAGGAAAAGAGAGAGAACCATATTTCATTAAGTTTTAAAAAGCATTTTCTACATTTTCTAAATAACCATTTGTCCCAAGTGAGAAAACAGAGCTATCAGAGCAGATAAAGGCACTCAGATGTTGATCAAATGTTGATGATAACAGTGGCTATGATTAGCCAGGTGTCCTAAACACTAAATATGCAAAATGTGATGATTATGGATTCATGGGGGGTTTCTGAGGTGACATATACAATGTATGGTTACTTGATGCTGAAAATTTATCTCTAACAGAAAAGAATCAAACAAAAGGAGTCACACACTCCTTGGAAGCAGAGTGATTAAACTGGACACGGAGCGGTCCATGCGGATGCTAATACTGGACATCCTTGAGAAGCCTCAGCCTCCCTCAGCTGGGTCTTCCTCTCTTCTGTTTCATTCCCCCTCCCTCTCTTTCCACCATTCTCTCTTCTACATCTCTCACTTCCACACCATTTCTTCTGAAGTACATCAAAGGACTTCTGTGTTTACTTTTTTGGAGGAAGGGTCTTTACCATACAGGCAAGGCTGGCCTGGACCACATCAATCTCTTGCCCAGAACTCCAGAGTGCTGACATGATGGGCCATGTGTGTGTCAACATGCCCAGCACAGATGAGCTTTGCCTGCCCTTAATGTAGGAAGCATCTCTGTTTATGTCTCCCCCTTTTCAAGCATTTTCTCACATTTGAGTGTAGATTCAACTTGATTTTTTTTTCAATAAGGCATTCATCTAAAAAAACAAAACCCCCAAACCTGAACCAGCCTTCCCCTCTTAATGCAGAAATCACCAAGTGGGTTAGAACACTTGCACACGCACCAGCTGACACCAAGAACTAGTTCAGAGTTCTTTTAGGACTTTTCCCACCACAGGAACACTGGTTAATTTATTGAGCACTCATTAATCCCAGACATTGTTCTAAGAACTTTATACATTAAGTTAATCCTCACCACAACCCTACGAGGCAGGGTGTAATTATTCCCAATTATAGATGCGAAAACGAGACAGAGGGATTAAGTAATTTGCCCGAGTCAAACTGGAAATGGTAAAACCACAATCTGAACCAGTGTCGGCTTGAGAGCACACACCTCTTCTACATGCATCTTGTCTTCGAGAGGCGGCACACACTTTGTAAAGGCGAACTAATACATCTATCTGTCTCACGTTCTTCCTTTTTTTGAGATAGGGTTTCTCTGTGTAACAGTACTGGCTATCCTGTCCTGAGACTCACTCTGTAGATCAGGCTGGCCTCGAACTCACAGAGATCCACCTGCCTCTGCCTCCTGAGAGCCGGGATTAAAGACCTGGGCCACCACCACCTGGCTTTTTTTTTTTTTTTTTTTTTTAAACCTTTCAAAACAAAGAACTTTCTTAGACAAAACAAGCCCAGCAGTCCACTTTACCGGCTTCTGGTGTAAAATTTTATTATTTGTGTGTTTGTATACATACATGCACGTGAGTGGTGGTGGTGGTGGTATGGCATGTGAAGTGTAAGCACTTGTGTTAGCCTAAGTGAGTGCATGTGCTGGTGCCTGTGCATGTCAGTGGGTACAGAGGCCAGAACTTGGGTGCTTTCCTCCACTGAGCTTTTATTTTTTGAGACAGGGTGTGCTGGTCACTAAAACCGAGGCTCATGAAGTTGCCTAGGTGAGGTGGCCAACTCCGTTCAGGGATCCTCTATCTCCACCCTCTGCCTCACTAAGGTTCCCAGCTCCCTCAGCCAAGTCTGGGCTTTTCACATTCATTCTGGGGATCCAGCCTCAGGTCCTCATGATCGTGCGGCTGACACCCTACAGACCAAACCATCTCCCCAGCCCCACTTCTGTTATTTCATATGTGGCAGTCTACTCCCGTCACACAGACAAGTTCAGGCAGAAGCAAATTTATGTGAGATTCCAGGCCATCTAACGGTCCATGACCCAGGACCCAAGAGCAATCAACTGTGCAGACACAGAACACGTAAACAGACGCAAGCAAACAACCAAATCTGTACGGTCTGTGGTCTGCACACAGGACACACAGACCCCAGATAAGAACCAGGCACAGTAATCACAAACGAGAAGCAATGGTGATAATAAAACCCATGACCCTGAGTTTCACAATGAAACTGAACTCTCTATCTGTTGGACTTAATACGATGGTTGGTATCACTTGCTGACATACAGCAGTGTCTGCACACTGAGAAGCAATCTTTAGTCAATCACTTATGAATGCTGGTTCATTGTTTCCTTATCAAATACCATCTTCAACGTCAGAAATGAAAGAAAAGAAGTACATTCGCTGATACCTCCGTGTTCCTGAATGTGAGTGCCATTAACTCGGAGTCTCCCTGGACATCGGAGAGACCTACTTATATCAAATAATAACTTTGGCATGCTCTCTCACCCTCTTAATGCATCACAATTTTGACATTAATATTTTAGGTCACATATATTTTACCACAACTTAAGCGTCTTTTAAAAATCCAAAGCTCTGAACCAGCAAGATGGCTCAGGTGGTAAAGACACTCATTTGCCACACAAGGCTGGTGACCTGAGCTTGGTCCCAGGAACCCATGTGAAAGTGGGTGGGGAGACCTCTCAAGTTGTCCTCTGATCTCCACACATACCCCCACCTCAAAATGATAATTGTTTTATTATAATTAATAATTTATATTATAATCTAATTAATAACCCAAAGATCCAAAGCTCTGTTTTGAATTCAGTCCTTTGCATTGGTTTTCAATCTACCAAGATACACGGCTCTGTCTACAAAGTCCACGCTCAGAAGTTACTCCTCATATAAAATTTAGCTAATTTTAGCCTGGGGGAGGGGCGCAGACATTAAGAATGCCTCTCACATCTACTTTCTTTCCTATTAAATTGGGGCCATCTGTTTAAAGGAACAGCAGTTGTTTTTAGCAGTCAGTCGGGAGGGTACTTGTAACACAACAGCCTCCTCTTCTCAGCATCAGCCCTTACCCAGGGCAGTGGTCACACACACACACACACACACACACACACGCACACACACACACACACAGCTCCCAGGGTGCTACTGGCACTCGCACTCTTACAGATTGTTTGAGAATCCCTGGTTTGTTCGTTTTTTGGTTTTTTTTTCTCATTCTTTCTGATTGTTTTCAGCAATTTCTAAGCACAGAAGCGGGAAGGAGGAAGCTGAGGTCGTCACGAGCATCTGACGGTCTCTGACAGTCCTCACTGCTACAACCCGTCTGTCTTATGAATCTGCGTCTGTTATGAGGAGAGCTCTTACTCTACTTTTGTCCAACCGAATTCCTTCCTCCTGAGTGCAGAAGCCTGTGTCTTCAACCCCTTTTCTTCGGGGGACAGTGACAAGGGAAAGAAAACACGTGCGATTTTCCCCTTATCAACAACATGGTGCTCTTCACAAGGAAAGTCAGCCCCGCAGGCCCACTCTTGGCCAGTCCTCTGCCTCCGCCCGTACCGCACTGCTTCTATGAAGTTTCTCTTAGAAGCCAACGTCCTTTGCCCTTGCCAGGTCAGATAAGGGCTTAACTTCAGAGCAGGCCTTTCCAAATGTTCTCATTCTCTTAGTTACTGAGTTAATTGTACATACTCGTGAGCTACAGTTGGACAGCTGAGAACACTGTGTAATGGTCAAACCACAGGAGTAAGCTATGTACTCCTTAAGTGTTAATGTTTTCCATTAATGTAATAATCACATGCATTTGTAGGGCACTGTGCAATGTTTCAGCACATGCACATAATATATACCGACAAAATCAGGGTAAGCCATGTTCCCGTCCTCGCCATTACTTCGTGTTTTTGGCAGCACAATTCACGAGATGTGGAATCAATCTAGATGGCCATCAGTGTAATGGATAAGAAAATACGGCATAGTAATTTCATGAAAGTATGCAACGAAATACAATTGTCATTAAAATGATACCCTATGATAGGCACCGAAATTGGGGGAGTTGGAAGACACTGTGTTTCGTCCAATTAGCCAGAGACAAAAAGTTAAATGCCACATGTTCTCCCCGACACGTGGATGCTAATAAGAGTCGGTGACATGTACCGCAGCGATTGTAAGGGGCTGAGGGGGCTGGTGAACAGCTAGGAGAATATTAGTAAGTTCTAGAATACCACAGCACAGTGGAGGAGACATGGGATCCGAGAGCTATGAAATATTTTAGAAAGACTTAAGGAGAGGAGCTGGAAGGCTCTGAACACAAACACAACACAAGGAGAAGTAGGCCTTTCTGTCAGTCAGTGTAGCTGGGTGAGAGGGAGGAGGGGCCTGGCTACTCCACACACGCCATTGTGCTTACACTACCGTCCTTAGTCCTTTTGGGTTTTGATCTTTTTGAGGCAGGGTCTCATGTAGCCCAGGCTGGCCCCGAACTCCCTATGCAGTCGAGGCTGCCCTCCAACTTCTGATCTTCTCGCCTCCACCTTCAAAGTGCTTGGACTACAGGTATCCTGAGTCAGCATCTTTCCATTGAGTTTTACTCTTACTTTTTTTTTTAATCAAAGGTTTATCCAAAGTTTAAATTCAATACTTAAAGGACTTACCCAAATAAGTAAGTAAGTAAGTAAGTAAGTAAATAAATAAAACCTCTATCTCACGTGAGAAACAAGGCCTGTGGTGCAGCTCTGAGGTTCCTCTCCCTGAACAAGGACATTTAGATCTCTATTTGAAATGCCATTTTAGTAAATATTGCCCGCACTGTGAATGAGCAGGAAGTGGATACACAGAAACCACGCAGAAGCCACACTTCTTCTCAGTGTCTCTGGCAGTCGGCTGTGGTACCTTTTCTAGGTCCCGGCCTACTGTCAATGGCCAGTCTGACTTCCCAGTCTTCCCTCTCTGTCCAGCATAGCATGTCCTAGCTCCTGCCACAGAGATGGCCTCTGAGAGACCGGGAGACGGAGTAACAGGTGGAGGGAATGGGACTCCTTAGAATTCAGTTCTGCAGGGGGCATTCTGCCCTGCCGAAACTTCGAGGTCTCTGTTGGAAGTGCAGGCATCAGCCGTCATGGTTGGGAGCAGTACTTACTACTCACCACTCTGTTCCAGCTGTTTCCTGTGGGCTATCTCATTCATGAATTTTGGGCACGAGTCTTGCCATTATCCCCTGCTTTGAAATAAAGCCGACAAACAGACGAGGTGGGCCAGATGTCTTACTGTTCCCCCCATGACGAAGGACAGTGCAGGCTGGTAAATGGTCAACGGTCTGTGTGATGCAAAGTGCAGACAGCTAATTACTACAGATGCTGCGTCCTCAAGGAAAGCTCCTGGCCACACAGAGCGTTTCTCTCTGAGATTTTCCTCCTGTGGACTCTCTCATATCTGGGCCAGAAACATTAGCTCAGAATTAAGGGATTTATATTTGATTTGTTCACAAATACCCCTAATCTACTGTTTATTTTTTATTGTGTTATATATATTGTGTATTATAAGAATACGTGTGTGTGTGTGTGTGTGTGTGTGTGTGTGTGTGTGTGTGTATGTAAAACTCAAACTTTGAAGAAAGTAGACAACAGAACAGCTTCTGGAGGGAACTTTCTTGCTGTTTATAAATTCTATGACACCTCATGTAAGACCACACTCTGCACCACAGCTCAGTGCCATAAAATTCTAGATGATTAAACATGAACTCGGTCTCCATCCGTGTCTATTACAAAGGGTGGGGAAATGCTGTTACACAACACAGGGGTTCTCCTTTTCATAAAAGGAGGCTACATGCCTTTACTCTTCCAAACTTCTAAAAGCAGGAGAGATGCTGAGAGGCATGAACACGAGGAGAGGACAGAGTGAAGGAGGCTGCCTGGAAGACACCAGACTTTTTGTCTTTTCCTCTTAAAATAGCCATTCTGCTTAGGGTTCTTTCATTTTCTACAAAGCTCTGATATTAAGTGCCAAAATCCACTTCATTTACTCATTCAGCAAACATGTATTGAGCACTCACTATCCGCTGAATACTCAACTGGATACATCTTAGCAAATTGACAGAGAAAACAAGTCAGAAACTTTCATACATCCATCACGGCGGACATCCTAACTTAAGCGCGAGGGAAACTCCACATTAGTTTGTTTTACCCGAGTCACACAAGCAGAAGGAACAAGACCCCTTTCCTTCCTTCCTTAAGTGACAGGTGCCCCTGTCAGCAGGGCCTGGAAGCCCCACTGTGTTTGTGCTTCAAGCACCAACCTGGACTCAGAGGAAACCCACCCCCCATCCCACCCCCCCAGGACTAACTTTCCTGCTGATCCTTTTAGAAGTTCATGGTTATCTTATCCACCTGCTTTTCCAACGCCGTCGCCAAGCTCACCAGGTTTTAATTAATAAGCGATGAGTGAGTGATGTGCGTTCTTGGCCAGCATGAGCAAATATTTCATTATTTATATTAGTCTGCTCGTTATATGCTTGGTTACAAAGACTAAGGACGAAAGGATTGGCACCCCACATGGTCAACCATTCCTATCAAAGTAAAAGCTCCTCGCACCATTGATTAGTGGCCGTGGAAAGATGACGGGACACACGTGACACCGGCTGTGGATGAGGTCCCTGGCAGCCTGCTGTGGGAGGTGCCCTGAGCCTGTCCTTCCAAGTGGCCTGGGCTGCGTTCCTGCACTCACAGGGAACTCTGCCTTCATGCTCCTCCTCGTGTCTCTCGCTGGCCCACCCTGAAGTTTGGAAATGGACCCACTGCAGCGGAGAGGTACCTTCTATATCCTCCTATGGATCCATCCACGTGACATCAGCACCCTCTTGAGCCCCAGTCATGAAAGAAGAGAAAAATGCACAACAATCTGTGGGGTGCAAGGGAGGGGGACACCCCTGAAATACAGCATGTCACCTTGAAGGTAGTTCATAAGAGAAGTGACTTTTAAAAAGAGAGACAAATGTGTGTGGGGGGGGAGCTGGAGTTACAGACAGTTGTGAGCTGCCTGGTGTGGGTACTGGGAACTGAACTCAGGTCCCCTGGAAGAGCAGCAAGTGTTAATCTCTCTAGCTTCCCCCAAAGCAACTTTCTGCACCCTCTTTCTTCACCCCTACCAAATAACTTCCTGCCTTGCTCCAAAAATCTACTCCTGAACACTGCTTCCTCAACAGCACACCAACTAAGCTTTCTGTGAGCTCTCAGTCTTCATAAGCACAAAGCCCCAGCTGTGCCTTTTCAAAGCGACTACTGACTCTGTTTACCACGCTGCAGACTGTGGCACACTCTACGGGTTACTCTTCCAATGTCACTTCTCCATTTTATCTAGCGGACGTCAGCAAGCTTCCGCGAAGGGCAAGATAGTAAATGTGTTACGCTTTGAAGTCTATATGGTGTCAGAGAACTCCTCGGCTCGTCCGTGGTGCTATGAAGGAGACAGACCATTCACAGGCCGATGGGCATGGCTGTGTCCCGATGTGATTTTATTCACAAGTTCAGGTGGCAGGCTGGTTTGACACCATCAGCACCACTGATCCCTTACGCCTATTCTATATTGACAGAGCCTGTGTGCTAAAGTGTGTATTTCATAGCCTCCCTTGCAGCTAACTGTGGTCACATGACTGTTCTGGACAAATGGATGTTTCTGGGCTGGAGGAAGAAAGGGGAGAGGGAGAAGGGGAACAGACGGAGGGAGGGAAGAAGGGACGGACGGAGGGGGAGAGAGAGAGGTGAAGAGAGGGAGGGGGCAAAATGTTTTTGTTGTTGTTGTTTAATTCAATGGACTCTGGAGATCTTTTAATAAAGATTTGCATTTCCAAGCTTAGTTCAGAGCACAAGACTGTAATTGATTCAGAAAGGAAAGCAACTTTGTTCTAAGACTACAAAAACCCAATGATCCAACCACATGCCCACACAGTGGAGTCCGGTGACTTGCCATAGAGCTCCTAACACCGCAGTATCTGATATCTTACAAAGGCTACCTCACTGCTATGCTCTTATATGCAACCTCCCTCTTATCTGTATAACAGTTGATATTATTGTCACTTTGAGAAATGAAGCTCAGGAGCAGCTGCACAGATGTCTTGGGGACACAGAGTTCTTAACTGCACTCTTTTCCCCAAATCAACTCCCTTGGGTGAAGAACAAGCCACAGTAATATTTAGTTGATTGCAGCGAGATCCTTAAGAGATGGCTTTGTGACTGGGTTTCAGTTTTCAAACTGAAAAGCACCGCTAAGATCCGCTGGCAGATGGCTCTGGTTTAATTATGACTCTCCTTTAAGAGCCAAGTAAACCAACGACACAGGTTAAATAACTTACCCGGGTTCCTTTGAAAAACTTTGAGAATGCCAAAGAGTAGATTTCATCAGACAGGCCCCGTAGTCTGCCAACCTCCAGGCCTGGCCGGTGCTATTGCCTCCTCCCTGAAGCCCAGCGGCCGCCGACCTTCTAGACGCTTGCTGCACCAGGCTGAGCGAGGCCTGCTACGCAGTGGCAAAACCTGCTAGTAAAACCGAAGCAGTTTTCCCGCCCTGTCTGTCTGGTGTCTGTCTGTCTGTGTGGCATCTACCTCTGCTGGAGGTTTGGCACCTTAATGGGGACCATCTGGCTCTGTTTCCTTGACTGCCATGCCTTTCTTGTCCTATACAGCCTGGTGGGTCAAGGAAAGTCAAGAATACCCTGAGCCTACATCACAAGTAGATAAACTCAAAAGCCAGTTGCAAAAAAAAGCTAACCTTACCTTAAATTCTAAAGGAAACATTTCTTTCGCAGTGTTTTTTTTTTTTTTTTTTAAAGTGAGGATAAAAGTTGATTGTTTGGGGTTGGGGATTTAGCTCAGTGGTAGAGCGCTTGCCTAACAAGCGCAAGGCCCTGGGTTCGGTCCTCAGCTCCGGGGGAAAAAAAAAATTTGATTGTTTGAAAATTTTACTAAATTAATAGCAATGAATAATAGCCAATTAAAATAATTATTCTAATTAAATGCTGCTATACAAAGAATTTCTAATATATTATAACATATATATGTTCATTTTGTTACAGAAATTTTGCAAAGAGTAATAAAAGTCTTTTGTATGTAAACATAAAATTTGCATGTTATTAATTAAACTTAGAAACTAATTATTTTTAAAATTGGGGAAGAATAGCCAGGTGAGTGTGGTTTGCAGGTCAGGTAGCCCAGTGTACCGGTTTCTACTGCTGTGGTCAAGCATCATGACCAAAGGAACTTGAGAGGAAGGGTTTACATCATTTATACTTCCACATCATAGTTCAGTGTCGAAGGGAGTCAGGGCAGGAACCTGGAGGCAGGAGCTGATGCAGAGGCCATGGACGGATGCTGCTTACTGACTCCCCATGGCTTGCTCAGACGGCTTTCTTACAGAACCCAGAACCATCAGCCCAGGGGTGGCCACACACACAGGGAGTGGGAACCTCTCACATCAGTTTTTTTTTTTTTGGGGGGGGGAAGCAATGGCCAGTCTAGTGAGGGCATTTACTCAATTGAGGTTCCTTCTTCCAAAATGACTGCAGCGTGTATCACAGTAACACAACCAGCCACACACCCATCCTTAGGGACGTGTAGGCAGGAAGACCAGGGGCAGCCTGGGCTACATGAGACAAGGCCTTAACATTTTCATTTAAAAGGCACAGGGGTGTTGGGAAGATGGTGTGGTACGCCATACAAGTATGAAGATCTGAGTTTGACCCCCAGAACCCACGTCATACCTGTAATCATACCTCTGAGGGGGAGAGACAGGACACCTGGGGCTCCCCGGCCAGCCAGTTTAACAAAGTTCCAGGTTCAGTGAGAGAGTCTTTCAAAAAGTAAGGTGGAGCGCACCCAAGGAAGGCACCCACGTCAGCCTCTGACATGCGCACGCACGTGAGCACATGCACGCGCGTGAAATAAAAAACTTTAAAAGAGAAGAGAAGGAAGGAGACAGCTTACAAGCGTGCTTTTTAATTTTAGTGCACATTTTCCTTTAACTCTTTACATGAAAAAACACACCAGATAAAAACTATGCAGCTATTTAAATAATATTTACCAAGAATAATCTGGAATATGGAAAATGTGCTCACATACTGTTTTATAGACCCAGGCTTCCAAACAGTTTAAAGTATTTTTTATAAGAGAATGACCAAGGCTGCCGGATGCAGTGGTGCACACAGAGATGGAGACAGGAGAATTAGACGTTCAAGGCCAGCCTGGATCCTGTCTCAAAAAGCCAGAAAAAAACAAATAAATAAGGATATATGCATATAAAATTAGTGTGAAAGTAATTACTTCAACATTGTAACAGCAGTTTTTCTATGATTGGCTCAATAATTGTTTTCTTCTTTATAACTTAAGAATTTGAATTTTTCTATAATACATTGTAACAATATGGTTTTATTTACTTGGTATTTCTGGAGTTTAACTCAGGGCCTCACATATGCTATGCAAGTATTTTGCCTAGTTACACACCCAGCGTGCCCCCCCCACACACACACACATTTTTTTTTAAGGACAAAGTCTCACTGTGTACTTAGCCTTTCCTGAAGTCTAGACTCTCCTGCCTCAGCCTTCCAAGTGCTAGGATTACAGATATGAACCACCATCATACATTTTTTAAGGAGAACTAGGTATAAAGACGCCATGGCACTAAAAGACTAGATTTCCCCCTTCACTGTTAAAAGGATGAGAACAGTGGTCTGGGAGAGAGTACAAGCTCGCCTCTCTCAACCATCAGAACCTGGCACACTCCCAAATTAAGCATCAAGTGAGGACTCAAGGATCCAACAGCGGAAAGTCTCAGGAAACACCAGCAGCTATCACAACCCGTCAAGGAGACGGGTTGTGAGGGTCCTGATACACACAGCACACCAGTGCTACGGCCACACTTTATTATGTGTGTGTGCAGCACTCACGTATCTGTGCTCATTATGGAACAGAATTTTCTTAGGAATTATGATTTCACAATTACTGTTTTGGAACTGAGAAAACAGAAAAGAAAAAAAACACCCAAACTGTTGAAATAATAATAAAGTGCATGCGTCTCCCAAGTCAGCCGTGGCTAACGTCATGTAGAAAGCAGTTTTCATTTCACAGTGGAAAGCCCCCAGTCATGTAGGAGCGTAAGACAGAAGAAAGTTTAAGTCTGGATAATGTTATCTTTCCCATTCCCACCAAAACAGAACAGAATCTGAGGGCGCATAGTTATTTTCAGATATTAATAATTAAAAACTGTTTTTTTTAAACAGCTCAGCTGCTCAGGCTAGCTAACACCATTGTCCTGTCTCACTCTGATGGTCACACGATCCTCAAGCGCTCTTTCTCAGACTGCGTCTTCCCTGGCAAACAATACCTTCTTTCACGAGCCAACAGATCATCAAAACAGCCTGGGCTCTGGCGTCTGTGCTCTTCAAAGCGTGGAACCTCTCCAGAGCTAAACGGGGAGTATTCCAGGAAAGAGCAGGTAGAAAGTTCAGGAAAATGCCTAATAAAGTTCCACTGCCTTTTCCCAAACACAGCTTCCCAAGCCCCAAATACTACAGCAGAGCAGAAAAACAAGTATGTTCTTCAGTCACGCTCCTTAGATAGACTCTTACTGGTTCATTCAGTGAGAACTCTCTCCACAGCATTATTCCATTAGCAGGGGAAACACACACACACAAAGCCAACACCGGTAACATAGACTCAACAACCGCCACCTGACCTAGCCTATTACAAAGTGCCACAGAAACAGCCAGTCTCATCAATGATTCTACCGGCATTAAATAGATAAGATTTTCTGCAATGAAGTAACAGTGGACAAAGGAAGACGGATTTATGACAGACACAGCCTCCGTCAGCCTAAGCAGAGAAGAAAAGTCAGCCCAGTGGGAAAGAAGTCGCAGAGATAGTGAGTGGGATTCAGATCTAGTCTACGTGATACGACGAAGAAGACAAACATACCTTTCATGTGGGCTGCCTAGAGAGGCAGCTTCCCTGGCCCGCTGACTTCCATCATCCCGCTCATGACCAGCCCAGGAAAGTAATATATGACTTCAGTAATGCTGCCTGGCCTTCACCCAAGTCAATGACTTCAACCGCTCCACATTAATAACAAAAGCCAGCCAGAGTGGATGCAGGGAGCAAGGGAGAGATGAAAGACCAGCGCAGCTCCTCAGAGGACAGCTACCTCTTGTTACAGATGCAGCCAAGGACCCACTGTTCGGAAGCAAGAGTCTCCTCCAATGAGCTATCAGTGGTTAAGGAGCCTACTGTCGGCCCTGTCCACACCAAGCTCTCCCAACACAAAGATCTTCCCTGTAAAACACCAGGAGTGCTCTGTGCACCCTGCACAGCTTAGAGGCTGCTGGACTGCCAATCAGGTCGATGCTACTGAAGGTGACACACTCACGGGTTAGCGGAGGCAAACGCAGCTTGTCTGGCTCCTGAGGGGATGGGAAGAGCCACTGGACCCAGACACCCCACAGTGAGTGCTCCTGAGGCGATGGGAAGAGCCACTGGACCCAGACACCACACAGTGAGTGCTCCTGAGGGGATGGGAAGAGCCACTGGACCCAGACACCACACAGTGAGTGCTCCTGAGGGGATGAGAAGAGCCACTGGACCCAGACACCACCCAGTGAGTGCTCCTGAAGCTCACAGCCCAACCTGTATGAGGCTGGAGACATGGCAGGTGAGATGGAAGTGGCTGAAGCTGACTTTTGCTCAGTGGCCACAATGGGTCAGACCCTGTCCGACTTTGCTTCCTACTGTTGTTGTAAAGACCATGACCCAAAGCGATTTGGGGAAGAAAAGCATTTATTTGGCTTACACATCCTAATCACAGTCCATCACTAAAGGGAGTCAAGGCAAGAACTGAAGCAGAGGCCATGGAGGAACTCCGCTTACCAGCTTCCTCAGCTTGCTTATATATACAGCCCACAACCACCTGCCCAGGAGTGGCACCACTCACAGTGGGTTGGACCCTTACACATCTAACATTAACCAAGAAAATGCCCCACAAACTTGCCTACAGGCCCCTCTAATGGCGGCATTTTCTCAGTGGAGGTTCCCCAGATGACTCCAGCTTGTGTCAAGTTGGCAATAACTAGCATAGTCCCTTTAGGAACAACACATGCTGGGGGGCTGGAGAGAGAGAGCTCAGCTGTCAAGAGAGCTTCCTGCTCTCCCAGTGGACACAAGTGCACTCTCCAGCGCCCAAGCACAACCACCAGAACTCCAGCTCCTGGGGATCCAGCACTCCCCTCAGGCTTCCCAAGGTACATGCAGTGGTGGCACACACCTTTAACCCCAGCACTTGGGAGGCAGAGGCAGACTCTGTGAGTTCAAAGTCAGCCTGGTCTACAGAGTCAGTTCCAGGACAGGCTCCAAAAGCTACACAAAGAAACCCTGTCTTCAAAAGAAGAAAAAAAGAAGCCAAGATACCTGATGTCCATCGCAGGACACAGCACTCTGATGAAGACGTCCTGTAACTGTACAAATAAGACTCCGGAGAGTCAGGTATATCTTGTCTAAACCCACTGGGAGGTAATGCTGGAGATGAAACCCTACACACCGGAGTTCCTATCGCTACAGAAAGGGGTGACTCTCGAAAGGGGTGACTCTCAGTCAACAGCTGAGGTCAATCTCCCGAATTTCAATGGACACTGCTTTGGCTGTGGGTAGGGACACAGAAGAAGGGAGATGTAGGCCAACAAAACTCCACTACAACACAGAGTAAGCTCTCATGCCCTAGAGCATTCCCCAGACTGTTTCACGCTGAGCAATGCTGCAGAGAACCAGCGTCTGGGTGTGCATATCTGTCATATGGGAGCCAAACATCTATAAGTCATGGGACATTTCACACTCGACCTTTACCAAAATGCTAAGAAACTATTCATTTTACATTTGAAGATGCTTGCTACTAAAGGCTTCGAGGTTAAATTCCTTTGTAAAGGCAAAAGTTCTTTTCTAATAATCTGTCTTACTCCTTGAATTCTCAGAAGTAGCTAGAGTCTATTTTAGCCAGATCTCTTAAGGTATAATATATAATCATCCAAGTTATTTTGCATGCGCTTGCTATGCGGTTTTGCCTTAAACTTAAAGAATGGGCCACTCCACAGTTCCACCTCTCTGTCTGTCTGCATCTCTATGGATTGCTAAATTGCCAATCATGACAGCATATAAATGATTCTGCATTTAACAGCTTGGCTGAGACTATGGTAGACTAAAAAGAGTAGGCATCAAAAGCCTGAAGATTATAATCATAAAAGCATGGTGAGGCTGGGATTCACCAGGAAGAGGGTTTTGAGAGCTAATCTTCTTATATTCTGGAAAGGAAGGCCAGGGAACTAAGAGTGAGGGTGAGAAAAGAGGGGGTGGGGGCATGAGGGGACACAAGTTTAAGAGAGGTAGATGATAGGTGGGTGGGTAAGTAGGTGGATGGATGGATGGATGGGTGGGTGGGTGGATGGATGGATGGATGGGATGGATGGATGGATAGATAGATAGATAGACAGACAGACAGACAGATAAAAGTGAGCATGATATATCAACACATGGGGCTCAGGATGGATGGGGGTGTTGAGCACTGAAGTACAGGAGTTAAATGATGCTTTCTAAGTCTTAACTGGAGTTTGCAGAGAAACACTAAACCCATAGTAAATGCTATCTACTTCCACACCGAGTCCAGAACACAAGCCCGCTAACGTTAACATGACACTGTAATGTAAACTATGAAGGAAAAGCAACTTTATCCTACTTGATATCTTTCTTCTTCTTGATTGCCCTGATTAGTAAATAGTGCCAATTGTCCCTGGAAGCGGGGGGCATATGGCTTCCTATCTAGGATCTTAATACACAGTTGTGTAAAATCACTGCCAATTTACAGCAGACAGAAGGTGTGACAAGACACTGCTGTCCTCTGAAAGGATTCAAGGTTGGCAAGTGGAGATGCTTAAAATCAGCGAATGTACCCAGCCTCAGAGCCTTTCACTGCAGAATAAAAACCAACACTGTCATTCTGGCCACCGCTTGAATCTTAGGGCTTTGACACAAAAATCAATACTTTTATGAGTTCTTTTAAAACAAGGATTTGCAGGATAGAGGGCTCAGTGGCCAAGCCCATGCTTGCAGAGGACCCTCTGTAACTCCTCTTCTGACCTCTGCCTAGGAACCAGGGTGGTGTGAAGCTGCCTGAGGCCAAAGGCAGCAGGTCACAGAGGGGCCGGGCCGGGAGTCTGTGGCCTGCGCGTGACCTGAAACTGGAGGTGATAAGGACAGGCGTACTCAGGCGCTGGGGATGTTTACACCGAAAAGCCACCTTTTCCAAGAAACAAATTTCACTTGTTTTTAACTGTAATTTCAATTTTGACTCCTGGGTGTAAGGATGATGGCAAGTTACCAGTGAACCCTGTCTGGATGTGCATCACTGCCCTGCACAGCAACACGTCAGAGAAGACAGCTTAAACCAACGCCGAGGGCCTGCCTGCAAACGCCACCACCACATACGACGTCCCGCTTCTCCAGAGCACTCCATTTCACGTTCCGACCAACGGATTACAAAGTCAAGGATTATGTGTTCACATGACCAGGGCTAAAATTAACTACAATTGCCAACTGAAGCCTTTCTCAGCGACTCCTTTTCATTTCTTTTAAGCACAGGCAGACGTACACAGAGCATTTCAGTGTAACACAAGAACCTTCACAAAACCCCCACATATTAAGATGGGAGATTACAAAAGGAGTGGGAAAGTCCCCTCTGTCCCGAGGGTGTGCCAACACATCTGACATGGTCACGTCACCAGGACTCTACAGTTATTCAACCCAGAATCCTTTTTTTTTTTCAAGTTAAATCAGCATAGATACTGCAATGTTCCAAAAAGTCCCAAACAGCATTTCTTGCCGGAATAATTAACTTCTTGATGTTTGCCAAAAGATTTGTTCTGAGAAAAATGTCTCCCTGCTAAGGAATTTCAAACACAAAATGCAGAGAGGCAGGATTTTCAGTTATTAGTTTCGAACAAATAAATCTCCAAAATACACAGTCAAAAAGCTTTCCTGGAGAGATTATATCAAGTTTAACATTGAAGAGAGGTTTAGAAGAGAGACCTCAGAGCCTGAATGTGGCCGCCATGTCTACCAAGCAACGAGAACACTAGAGAGATTCACAAGCTCTGCCGGTGCCTTCCCTGTTATACAAAAAGATCTGTCCACAACTTTCCAGAGTTGTTACGTCTAGGTGTGACTGTCTAAGGTCTACATGAAACCAAACAAGAGACGAAAGGACCAGCCAACTAAATCTAAACAGGACACGAGCCACACCAAAGGCCACGTGAGCATGGCAGCTTTTACTCTACCTCAAACACAGGTGGATGTGCACTCCCCGCACAGCGTCCTGCGGTTTCCTCCTGCGATCTCACTAAAGCAAGGCCCTCCAAGCAGAATCTTTGAAAAGACAGAGTAAGAATGATTGAGATCAAAGCAGAAACAGCGGACACGCAAGAGGAACTCCGAATTGCCTCATGTCTGTCCCAAGGCGTCCCCGGCTGCAGAGCGTCTCTCTAAGTTCTGATGAAGAACAGCGTAAGCCCACTTAAAGCTGTTTGTAGTCAGAAGGTACAAAGTGTGAGAACCAAATTCTCTCCGTTATTGAGATGAGTCTTAAAATAACCACAAGCAGCTAATATTTAATTTGGTGTTCTTACCTTCATGTGAGAAAATCCAGCGAGACACAAAATGCCCCTTAAAAAACATAACAACCCACGACAGGAGTCACGCACAGTACGTTCCTCTACAATGGGCCTCATCGCAAGTTTCTAGAGAGAAAAACCAAAGGTTTTTTTTGTGTGTGTGTGTGGGGGGGGCAGCAAATTGTTGTCTCTTTCTTAAGTACTTGAAACAGTCTCTCGTGAGCTGGCAGACGGTTCCATGGGGCTATGCCAGAAGTCAGTTTCCAGTGGGTTTGCTTGGTTCGTGTGAACCTGAGAAATGTTTACTCTGCATCTTGCATTTAAAGAATAATGGGTGTAGACACCCGCTTTTCGGGGATGTTACTAAGCCTTGATAAGCAGATACTTTTTCACATCTGGTGAGACAGGTCAGCAGCTGAGGGAGCTTTGGGACCCACATAGTGGAAGGAGGGGATCGGCTCCCACAAACCGTCCTCTGACCTCCACACATGCCATGATACCCACTCACCCCATAATAAATAAACTTAAAGCAAATAATCATACAATTCCAACCCAGTATTCACACACACACACACGAAACATTTTTTTAATGTTCATTAATCCAGAGTGGGGGTAGGGTGAGGCGTGCCCCAGAGGACAACAGGCCATGTGGCTTCCAGTCCATTCCAAAGCTGAACGTCACTTGCTGGCTGCCCTGCTCTGCATTGACAGGAGAGCTGATGGCCATTTTGCCCCCAGGGGACATTTGGCAATGGACTGAGACATTTTTGGTTGCCACAGGTTGGGGGTCGGGGAGCACACAGCATTTAGTGATTTGAGACCAATATACAATTAACAATTACAATATACATTATACATCCTATAACGCAGGCACCCCCTACAGCAGGCCCACAGGCCAAATGGCAGCAGTGTGAGGCCAGGACTCGCTGTGGAGGAAAGCGTGGAAAACTAAATATTTAAGAGTCTGAGGCCATCCCCCCATATCCTATTCTGAGATGTAAGCAATGTAAGGGTTCCCAAGGGTCAAAGGGCAGCAGAAAGCAGGAGAGTTTCCTCCTACCTCCCATCCCTTCCTGGTCAGTGCTGGGACTCAAGATGGGTAAGTCATGATTTTTGTCTGGCAGAGGCCACCACCTAGCAAAGGAGACAGGGCCAGCTTCATGCCGCCAGCCTAGGTGGGTGTTTAGCAGGGGCATGGAGTAAGTAGAGGCTTACAGAAAGAAATTCCTCTTTACGAGGAATCTAAATACACTTTAACCCTCAGCTGTTACTAAAACGCCTTCATCATCGGTGAATTTTAAATAGATACAGTCAACTGAAAAGCTTGGCTATACATGTTTTCAATCTAACAAAATCATGCCAATTGTTCTGGAGCCATCTTCTAAGGGAGGCTATGACCCAACATCCCACTGAGAAAAACAACAGTCTTGCAGTGATCACTGGGTCTATTAGCTCAAGGAGACAGACATCTGTCTTACAGGGCAAGGAGAGTGAGGAGCGTCCATGGGGGGAGGGGCAGCCTGCTTCCTAGGATATTCTGGATGGTATGGAGTGTCCCTGCATACCCACACACTTCTGAAAGTGGAGACGGTGAAGCAAGACCAGGGTCCACCACAGCCACCACCCCAACGGTGGCACTTCACAATCAACACATTTGGACAACGGTCCCACATGAACTCTGTGTCAGCCACGGAGAGCAATTATGAGCAGCACTGCTACAGTTTCTCATCAACTGAAAATCACTCAGAACTGAAAAGACAGACACAGGACATCTGTCAGAAAACCCACCGACTGTACTTCCTGCTGATGAACCTCGTCTAAGACTCCAGGAGAGTGCCTACCAGGTAGAGTTCTTCACACAAAAAGCAAGGGAAATCACGGAGTAGCCTCTTCTCCTTAAATTTAGCTAATAAACGGATCCTCGGCTCAGCAGAAAAGCCACCTTCAGTGGACTTTTGTATTAGGCAAGAGACGGCTTTAATAACTCTTCTTTGAAAGTCACATTGTCACCCAACCGTGGTGGCACAGGCCTGTACCCGAGGCAGTTCAAGGCCAGCCTCAGCTACACAGTGAGCTTTGGGTTAGGTCATTTAAGCAGAGTTAATATGTGATATATAGATAATTCCCAACTCCTATAAAATAAGACACCAAGCAAAAATAATTTTTAAGTTCTGCTTTTAAAAATTCATTCGGTGTTATTATGATTTTATTTCTGTGCATGTGCTTGGGATGGTTCCCAACACATAGAGCCATCTTTCTAGCCCCAAACAAAATTATTTTTGAGTGCAGTGATCTCAAGAGGTGTTTAAATAAAACACTGGAACCTTTAAAAACCATTTCAACCACATTTACTTACTTACTTATGGAGAGGGGGACTACGCACGCCCGGGCACTTGTGTAGAGCCCATAGGAGTCAGTTATTTCTTTCTACCACGTAGGTCTCGGGGACTGAACTGACCTGAGAACAATGTAGTCTTATACAGAACTCGTAAATTGAACAACTAAACCCAAATCATGCCCCAGTGCTTTAGCAGCTAGCTAAAACTGAGTGTGAAAAGGAATTCACCTCCTGAAGAGAGGTCAGATAAACAAGTCGGAGCCCAGCAGCAGCCAGCAGAAGCAGCAGGGTCCACAGGGCCCACGGTCCCATTCTCCCACTTTCTTCTAAGGTTTACGAGAAGGAAGAGGAAAACACCAGGAAAGAGGGTGGCATGCCTTCACAAAATCAGAAGACAAATGATTTCGCTTCTATTTTACCTTGTTTTCTTCTAGATAACGATCACGGCAGGGACTTCAAGTTGGAAATAGTTACCCTTGAACAAGTGACAAGAGGGTGGTTTAACTGTAGCCGCGTTTCCTCTTTAGGGACCGAGGAGCCACTACAAAGCTTGCACACAATGAGGACACAGATGACAGTCCAGACTGTCCATGGTTACTGCCAGGCCATTTTAAACTCCACTTTTAGTTGTCATTTGCCGTTTTTAAAAGGGATGTATTTATTTTTATTTTCTGCACGTTTGCCTGCATGTGTATCTGTGCACCTTGTGCATCCTGACGCCCACAGTGGCCAGAAGAGGGTGCTGGATCCCCTGGAGCAGGAGTTCCAGGTGGCTGTGTGCCACCATGCAGTGAGGCAGCATATGCTCTGACTCCCAGGGCCACCTCTCCAGCTCACTACAATGCCATCTTAAAGGAAGAAAACTTAGAGATGGGGAACGACCTGGTACCACTTCACCATTTAATAAACAATTGTATTAATCAAGTAGTTGAAGCCTGAGAATGTGCTTATTAATTTTGCAGATGACAGACAGTATTCAAAAGGATCTTGGGCTAGAGAGATGGCTCATCAGTTAAGAACACTCACTGCTCTTCTCAAGGACCTTGCTTCAGTTCCCAGCACCCACACAACAGGTCACAGCCATCTGTAACTCCAGTTCCAGGAGAGAGGACACCTCTCTGTCCGACACTGGCACCATCCACACACGGTGCACATACATACATAAAAACTAAATAGTCACACACATAAAAAGAAACAAATGGAAAATGGGATTTTTTTTTTTGTCTGTTTTTTTTTTTTTTTTTTTTGGACAGGGTTTCTCTGTGTACCTTTGACTGTCCTGGAACTCGCTCTGTAGATCAGGCTGACCTCAAACTCACAGAGATCCTCCTGCCTCTGCTTCCTGAGTGCTGGGTTAAAGGTGTGCACTATCACTGCCTAGCGAAAAACAGGATCTTGACAGAGAAGAAAGTATGGATAACAATGAACTTAGACTTTAAGAGAGAGAAACAGAGGTACACATGAATATTCTGTACACATGAATAAACTGTACAGACAGAAATGCCAGGGAACTGGCCTAACAATACTTCGACACTGAGAATCAATCACCAGATCAGTCTCTCGTTTCTATTTTTTTTTTTTTTTACAGGAAATTCAATCCCCAACTGCCTTACTAAATGGGAAAAACTAGCTCAAGGGAAGAAAGTCAAAAAGGCACTACCCAAGGTGAAGCCACATCTGGAGAAACCAGGTACATTCCTGGAGCAGCGATGTGGGAGGGAATTAATTACCCGCAGGAAGACTCACGGGGTTAAGAGACAGAGACCATGCATGTGAGAAACTTGATCGAAACGGAGGACCAAGCCCAGAGCACTGCAGGAACCAGGGACATGACGGCTTTCTTCAGATGGAGAGACCTCCTAAACATGTTCTAGTTTCTTGCTGCCTCTCCAAAACGGGAAGACAGCAGCAGGACCTCTCAACATTCACAGGCAGGATGACGACGCGGCCTGAGCTGGAGCTGGGCTTCTTGGCAACCGCATCACCTGGTTGACTCATGAGCTGAAACTTGAAGTAGTTTCTCTTGTGACCAGGGTTAACTGCTGTTAACAGTTAACTGCTGTTATCACCGACAGACATCATGTTTTATGTTTGTTGGCTCTAAGATGCCTCTGTCTGACCCTGGGCACCAAGAACAAATCATGCCCACACGAGATATTCCGTAAGTGTGAGCTGCATACACGGATGACTGTTAAAGAAACAACCACGAAGCTGTCTGGAGAGAAAAAAGACAAATGCAAGAAGACGCCTTGTCTTGTGCAGCTCCAAAAGACAGAGACCAAACGGCCAGGCGAGATGGCAGGGGAAGTTAGAGGAGGCAGGTGTCACCGCAGAGAAAACTTTCTACAGGGATTTACTCAGCAGCAAGCAGAACAGAGTGTTCCCTGGAGCATATGCTTGCTTGTTCCCTTTACCTGAATATACTAAGGTGGATGTTGAGTAAATATGTTTTAGGATACTTGACAGGGTAACTTCAAGCATCTTTGAGTCAGCCACTCCTCAGCGAGTTTCATGGTATCAATGTGGAAGACAATGCTGCCCCATTTGAGAGGACATCTGTGCTAGCCAGTTTCCACCCTGCCTCCAGCCCGCGCTGGATCACATTCTATGCTGTTTTCAGACGGAGGAGGCTAAGCTAACACGGTCCGCCTTAGATGGGCTTGGCCTGGAGGCAACGATGGTAGGAGACAGGAAAGGAAGCTGAGATTGGGGGCTGGCTCCTGGCGTGCATCCTTACACAGGCTCAAGGTTTGGCTTTAACTGCCAGAGGCTTGAGCTCCTGGAAGGCAACCCTTTCCACAGCCACCTCACTGTCCACGTTATAAACAATCACAACCAACATCATCTACTCCAAAATTGACCAAGTCCAAGACTCTCGACATCCACTGTTGGGAAAAAAAAAACTAAACCCCATAAATCTGGATTCTCCCCTCCTCCCAAACTGGGCTGCGGTCCTGCCCATGGGTTCCTCTTCTCTCATGTATGACCACAGAAAGTAATTTAGCACTAAAACATAAGAAATGCTTTGCTATGCTGACAAAAACCCATCTTTTTTTTTTCTTCAGAACTAGGGCCAGTCATCTGTATTCCCCTCCAATAAACCTGTGGATACGGCTAAAGTACGAGAGCCAAGAACCAGGTTCATCTACGTTGCCCTTGACGACTACGTGTGCGGAGAACACAGCGTGCACAGAACGCACGTGTAAAACTTCTGGGAGTTTAAGATGTGTCAACCTAAAAGAACATCCAGAAAAAAAAATGAATTTGCTGTCTTTAAAGTCCCCAGATCAAGTTCACCTTGGACATTAAAAAAGAAATGTTAAGTTAGCCAAAGTTAACATGAAGCTCTCCATCTGAAAAAATGTTCTCAGAGTGAGAACAACAACCTTCCCATGAATCAGGTAACAGCACCCTGGGGCTGCCCTCCATCATCCACACTTCTGATATGAAAAAGTCGGGCAATTTGCAGATGTCAGTGTCTGTCAAATAGTCTTAATTTTCCAAATCTAGTTGATCTTTTCCATTGATGAAACTGTTACTTAACTGTGTAGCTAGTATGTGCCAGTTATGAAAAAGCGTTTACAGCTTGGAGGGGCTCAGTTAACAAAGCACTTTCAGTGAAAGCATGAGGGCCTGCGGTCCCTCTCCAGCGTCATGGAGAAGCCTAGTGTGGCAGCGTCTGCCGTGAGCCCAGCTTCAGCCCCTTTCCGCCTCACCGAAGCCAGTTACTGTACATAACTGATGGTCTGCTCTTTCACTCAAACAGAACTAATCTCTCAGGTGTGAGGGTTTGATTTCTCATAAATATGGGAACCAGATTCCAAAGAAGATCAAGTTTCCTATTAAAAGAAACAGCTCGGATGTTGGCTAAGAAACCCAACCTGTAGTTTATCAGTAGTTGCAGAGAGTAAAAAGTACTCTAATATCGAGCCGCGTGCATGAGTGAGCAGGTAGATATATGACTGCTGCAGAAGTGTGGACACAGGGAAACACAGAAAGCAAAGAAGGATGTAGTCCTAACACTCCCAGATGCAAGCTCAAGTTATGTATGGATTTGGGAATTCACATGTGCAGATGCTGGCCACTGAAAGAGTGAAATCTGCTCAGCTGGAAACAGTGGCAGCGTCTCCCCAGGTCCTGGGAGGAAGCGGCATCCGCTCACTTACCAGGAGCATCAGACTATTCGATTTGCAGGCTTTATTAAAAGTAAGAGCGATCCACCAGTAAGAGGGTCTGTCGTTCAAAGATGTGACCCACAGCACTAGGAGAGGGGAGGAGGGGGAGGGGAGGGAGGGGGAGGGGGAGGAGAAGGAGGGGGAGGAGAGGGAGGGGGAGGAGGAAGATGATTTGCAATTAGCCAGACAACTCAGTCTCAAGTTGGAAAGGGAAAAAATGATTACTTCACACAACCCATCACAATTCAGAAAGCTCAAAAAATAAAAATATAAAACCAAAAAAGGTGAGGTAACTTTCAGGGAATTTTAAATATTCCCTGAATATTATAAATACCAGCAGTTTTCCTATGAAAATACAGATGCCCCACATCCCAGCTCCCAGTATTTCAAAGATGCATGGGGTGGAGGACACACAGGGGTAACTGACCTTGAGAAGCCTACGCCACTCAAATAAATACATGTCTGACTCTAAAGACACAATGTGCTGTGTGCATGAGTACACATATGAAGGACACACACAAGTACACACATGGAGGACACTCATGAGTACACATATGAAGGACACACACAAGTACACACATGAAGGACACACACAAGTACACACATGAAGGACACACATGAGTACACATATGAAGGACACACACATATGAAGGACACACACAAGTACACACATGAAGGACACACACAAGTACACACATGAAGGATACACATGAGTACACATATGAAGGACACACACATATGAAGGACACACATGAGTACATATGAAGGACACACATGAGTACATATGAAGGACACACGAGTACACACATGAAGGACACACACAAGTACACACATGAAGGACACACATGAGTACACATATGAAGGACACACACATATGAAGGACACACATGAGTACATATGAAGGACACACATGAGTACATATGAAGGACACACACATGAAGGACACACACATATGAAGGACACACATGAGTACACATATGAAGGACACACACATGAAGGACACACATGAGTACACATATGAAGGACACACACATATGAAGGACACACATGAGTACACATATGAAGGACACACACATATGAAGGACACACATGAGTACACATGAAGAACACACATGAGTACACATATGAATGTTAAATGAAGGAATATCACAATTGTTGCAAAAAGTACACAGACCACAAGAAAACATTAAAAAGGCAGAAGTATGTATTCCTACCATGCGTGTGTTAACCTTGTAGGAATCACATGACTTTTAAAGTGAAAGTATCTGGACTTTAAGTCTTTGTCCTTCTACGCCAGTTTCTTGATGTGTCTTTATTCTCTTTATTATGAAAAAAAAAAAAGCTAAAATAAAAACCCACTGGGTGGGCTACCAAGACTGCTCAGTGGTGAAGGCACCCAAGCCTGTGATTACCTACGGGACTCCCGCACAGCGGGCTCCTCCAACGCGGGTCAAGCACAAACCACACCCACACACCTGTCTCACAGAGAGCCTTTATTGAGAAGGGAAGAAAAGTTAAAGCGGCTGCTTCTGACTCGGGCAGAAAACAGGCGCAGATGACCTTGCAGGTGTCGTTCTTAAGAGGAGAAGAAGGGGAGGTCTGTGTCAGGATGGGCTAGGATGCGGTGGTAGAGGAGACAGGGGATGAGGGAGAAGGGGAGGGGACGAGAGAGGGGGATGGGATATTCCAGAGGGGCAGAGGACTGCCTCTGGATAGAGCGGAGACATGGCACATGACCAAATGACAGTTTGGAAAGGTAAAGGGGGAGCCCCCCTCCCATCTCATGTTAGGATGAGGGGTTTAATTTTAATTGCACAGTTAATTAGTTGAGCCAAAGGGGGCTTTTGATAGCTGGACCTTGGTAGTCAGCCTCAGGAGGAGGAAGTGGCCAAATAAGGGAACAGACCTTGGTGACTAGTTTCAGGAATGTGATCTAACGGTTCTGAGCAAGGCAGAGGGAACGGGAGAAGGGCAAGGCCTGCCAGAGCCAGGCTCACCACGCTCAAGCTGGGCAGAGTCCCTTCAGGACCCATAAGGTGGACATAGAGAACCGACTCCCAAAAGCTGTCCTCTGACCTACACACATTAGAATGTGTGTACACACGCACACACTAAAATATAACAAAAGAAATTAAGAAGGCTAAATCACTTTGAAGTTAATAATTGGCTATGTCACAAAATAAAGTGAAATGAAATAAAATGACATCACACTGTTTGCTCTAGGCTTTGACAGGGTCATACTGCTATTGGCCACTTGAGAATGTCACTATGCTTTCGTCCACTGTCATCTGAAAATAAGTTTGGTAACAGAACCACAGAAAGTCAAGGAAAACAAGGAAATAAATAGATAAAGCAACTCTAAACTCACAGAATCAGCACGTCACATCTGGAAATGACCTTCTGGCCTATAGTCGAACTCTTACATGAAATCTCATATTGACCTCTGTGAGGTAGAGTCGGCTTCATTCACGTGTGAATCCTTCCTATACCATCATCCAGCATGTGCTAGGCACACGGCAAATACATCTGACATAAACTACCCATGTTTGTTGGATGAAGGAAATTCATTTTAATGTAATAATTTATAATCTCCAGAGAAAAGATTCCTCGGGCTCTGATCCTTCAGTAAAGTAATTGCCGCTGTTCACTTGTAGGAGAAGTGGGTAAAAGCTGAGCAGGAGGTACATGATGGAGGTCCCCACCGACTGGGAAGTTCTCATTGCGAGCTTGGATGCAATGGATTCATCAGATTCACTCAGAAGCGTGTTCCCACAGAAAGAATGTCCCCTATGGTTTCTTCTTCAACCAGCATCTGAGAGACACTAAACACCATGTACAAAAATGCTTCATGCAGAGACGGCTCAGTACCCCAGAGTGGGACCCCCCAATGCTCCCCAAGAGGAAGACTCCTTCAAGGTTAGTCTGGGGGACATGTGGACAGAGAGAAATGGCCAGCTCCAATTCTCCTGCTCTTTGCTCACTCACCAAGCAAGTGTTGGGGATGGAGCCCAGGGCCTCAGACGGTCTACACAGGTTCTACCACAGAGCTACATCTTAGCCCCAAACAACCATATTTTTGAGGTCTTTATGTCACACCCCATGCTAGACATCGTTTCTAACAGGGAAGGAAAAAAATCGAAAGGGTTAGAAACAAGAGGGGTGAGGTGAGAGGTAATGATACGTAGAGGAGAGAAGAGGATCAGAAAGGTCAATTACAGTTTTCTCTCTTCTCCATTTGCGCTCCGCCCATCACCGGGGACAGAAACAGATCCTCAAACGTAGACATGGGGAGAGGTAAGTGTCTCTTTCCTTCTCACATCTCTTGTAACAGATCTTCATGCTAACTAGCATGGGGATGTCATGATTGGCAAGGATGCAGGGCGGGGCAGAGGGCATGCAGACACTGGAGCTCCAGCCCAATCTGAGGAAGGGCCCCTCATGACCCCAGGACAACGGAGAGAAGCCGGGCTGGAATCACAACGCTCGAGTCAGGAAGGAAGCAGAGCGCCTTTTCAGAGCCCTGCTGAGGCAAACGTCACTCCGGATACTTAACCCTAGTCACCAAGTGTGCCTCAACGTAGATCCAGCTGCGCCCGCGGTTTTCAAGAACACACTTTCTTTCCTGCACTATGATGGTACCTTGGCATCTTCCGGGGTGTATGGTGGTGGAAGGGGAGGCTGGCTCTAAGTTCAAGTCCCTTACAAAAATGCCACTGTATTTGCATAAAACCTACCCACAGCCTCCCAGAATGCCTAAATCATCTTTATGTTAATTCTAGTAATTAATACATGTAAATATTTTATAAAGTACTAGAGCCTGTGCATATATAGTAGAGATGAAAACTTTTCCCAAGTATTTTCTACCGATGATTACTTGAATCCAAGAATTACAGAAGTCACGGTACGGATATTTTTATTCCATGCCCAAGCACTCTACAGTTCTCTCTAGAGGTGATGGTCAGAATACTCTAGGTAGCCACATTTATATTTTATAATTTATTTACTTAGTTTTTTGTGTATGGGTGTTTCACCTGCATGTCTGTGTGTGTACCATGTGCATGGCTGGTGGCCCTGCAGCCTGAAGCGAGCAGAAGTTACAGACGGTTATGAACGGACATGTGGGTGCTGGAAACCAAACTGGTCCTCTAGAGAAGCAACGACGCACTTACCCCCGAGACATGCAAGGCTCCAGCCCAGAGGCCGCATTTAAACCATCATCCATTGTAAAGTGAACTCCAATGGCCCTGCAAGGTGACATCAGGGAAAAAAGACAAGCAGGCATCGGAACTGGATGGGAGTCATCACAAGGCCTTATGGGTTGGAAGGGAGGTGGCAGATTGGCCTCTGTGTAGAGACGTGTAAGAGACCAGTTATTCTTACCAGAGGGCCACCTCGAGCAACAGCATGGGGTATGGGGGGAGTGGGGGGACACCCTAGTTCACCTAGAATGTTCAGAGAGTCAGCACCCAAGGCCCCACAGGAAAACCACTAAAAACCCAAGCACAAAATCGCACCTGTCCCAGAATAAGGTAGGTTTTGTTGCTGTTGTTTGCTTGTTTTTGTTTTTAATCACTGCACTTCTTAGCTGATTTAGAGAGGGAAGGTAGGCCGAGAACACAACAGCAAATTTCACAACATCGGCATAACTTCCTGCTTGGCCAGTTCACCCCACCTTCTCCAAGCCCCTGGCCGCCGTCCACTTTGCTTTTAAAAGTGTGCTCCGGCTGCCTCGCAGGTTCCCATTCTGGCCCTCCTCCCGCCAAGTCAGAAACAATCTTTGGATGGTTCCTCCTTGTCTAAGCTGCCCCTGAGCCAGTGTTCTGGCAGCTCTCTCCTCTCTTGTGGAACGGATGGATTCCTTCCGTGCAACCTCCTCGAGACCCCAGAGCACAGGGACTCCTTCAGCCTGTGACTCCAGAATCCATAGCTGGCCCCTGTCACTTTTTGGGGACTGGCAGGGTCTTGCAACTCTGGATAAGAGATAAAATTTTGGATTAAGGGACATCATGCAGAAACACCCTGGAAACTGTCTACTCTTAAGTCAGGGAGGTCATCTGTACTCTAAAAGATTTCTGTGCAGAGAAGGTGGATTCAAAGGCCAGAGCACGGTTTTGGAGCAGACAAACATGGCTTTGAGTCTGTCTCTGCACTCCAATGTGTGGGCTGGGGACCCACTCGGAGCACCCGTTCCCTGAATACAGAACGGAGCAACGGCGTCTCCTTTTCAGAGCGGTTTTACGGACTACAACAAAGAACAAACACACAAACAAAACACCTGGCCTCTCTGGAGGCCTTGCCAGCGGGGAGTCACTGGGCCTCTACAGCTCTGCACTGCCCCAAGGCTACAGGTCTCAAGAAGGGCCTCAGAGTGACAGAGAAAGCTAGAAAGGCCAGGCCCAGCTGGTGTTGAAAGCATGTCAGGCACATCACTGAACCTTCCAAGTTCCAGCAGGGTATAGTCTGGGAGCTGTAAGGTTTGGCACCCTAAAAGAGGTGCCCACCGGAGCTCAAGGGGGAAGTGGGAGGGCCGAGCAGCACAGGACAGCCACCACAGAGGACCACTGAGCCCACCGGTCCCCTGCCCCGCTTAAAATAAACCTCTGGGTGGGACTCCCCACTGCCAAGTCCCACAATTGTCCACCACATAACAGCTACTTCTGTGTTTGTGTACGCTATTATGAGAATATTGAAAACTACGGGTTTTACTGCACTTTTCTCATTACTATTAACAGACATTTTATATTTTCCAAATTAATTATCTTTTGTGTGGGTTAGGTATGGGGTAGGCAAAGGTCAGGGGACAATTTGCAGAGGTGGTTCTCTCCTGCCATGTGAATTCAAAGGACTGAATTCAGGTCCACAGGCTTCAGAGCAAGCTCCTTTACTTCCTACACAATCACTGGCCAAATATTTCCTTAGAATTAAAGTATTGTAAGACTTAACTCACCTTTATTTTTTTTCTACATGCTGCCACATGCCACATGTAATGGACATATGATTTTTCTGTGTTATCCAATACACACCACCAACACGCCACATGTGATGAAGCTGTGTGTGTGTGTGTGTGTGTGTGTGTGTGTGTGTGTGTGTGAGATCCAATGTCTGAGCTCCCCTGTGTCAGAAAATCATTAACACTACAAAAATGAAAGCCCAGGTAATCATTTCTCATTGACTCTCTAACCTAAAATGTAGGTACAAGATCCAGTCCACTGGCTCTACCCACTAAATCCACCCCAGCTTTTGAATCATTTCAAGGAGCAGGAACGGGGCCCCAGAGATGGCTTGTTGAATGAAGATGCTTGCCACCCAGCCTGAGGACCTGAGTTCTTTCCCCAGGTTACATGTGGAAGGAGGGAGAGAACTGACTCTCCCCAAAATTGCCCACTCAATTCCACACACGCACTGTGGCATGCCCACCCTGCCCCCTGCAATAAATAAACGTAATTTTAAAAGTTATCTAACTGAAGAAGCATCAGTGAGAACTATATAAAAAATCTGTGTCAGTGGTTGGGGTGGGAGGCAGCTGGGGTGGGAGGCAGCTGGGGTGGTGGTACTGTCTTATGTCACCGGTAGGGGCAGTGTGTGAGGTGGGACCTATGGTCAGGGCCCACAGGCAGGCGGGATGTACTCCTTGGACCAGTTTAGCTATGTTGTTCCTAGATGACAAGCTTCTGGAGTGTACTCAGATTCCCAGAAAGATTATGAGCTACCTAATACCCACCCCCAGAAGAGAGAGAGAGATAGGGGAGTGGAGGGGGAGGGAGGGAGGGAGGGAGGGAGGGAGGGAGGGAGGGAGGGAGGGAGGGAGAGAGGAAAGAACCTCTTTCTGACTAAAGCAGAGATTTCTGTTGCATACAACTTCGACTCTCAACCGGAATGGCCCGTCAGGTGACAGCTCATTGTTTTGGTCAAAGCCACTGTTAAGTTCTCAGAGCGAGCACACGCGACGAACCATTTCAGTCAGAGTCCGTAAGTTGTTAAGTTTTCAGAGCAAGCACACGCGACGAAGCATTCCAGTCAGAGTCCGTAAGGTGCTGAGCAAGAGATTATGGGCATTTCTGAATCATTTCTTAAAATCAATAGAAGGATGAATATATTACCATAGTGTTTTAAAGGTGATAATCTATGACGTGGGTCAGGCTGAGGCCGGAGGATGCAGAGCTGGAGGCCAGAGTGGATAAACTCAAATTCAAATCGAGCCTAGGCTACAAAAACAAGACCCTATAGAAAACAACCGAGCCGGGCGGCGGCGGCGCATGCCTTTAATCCCAGCACTCGGGAGGCAGAGCCAGGTGGATCTCTGTGAGTTCGAGGCCAGCCTGGGCTACTAAGTGAGTTCCAGGAAAGGTGTAAAACTACACAGAGAAACCCTGTCTCGAAAAAAACCAAAAAAAGAAAACAGAACCAAAAACTAAAAAAAAAAAAAAAAAAAAAAAAAAAAAAAGAAAGAAAGAAAGAAAGAAAATTTGTTTTTACCAATCAGATGGGGAGATGCAATACTGCTCTTCCCTCAAAAGGCATCTATAGCTCAGCAGTTAGGAGCACTTGCTGCTCTTACAGGGGACCTGGGTTCCAGCTCCCAGCACCCACATCTACCTGCAACTTGAGCTCTGGGAAGATTTGAAGACCTCTTCTGGCCTCTGCAGGCTCCTGCATACATGTGGCATACATTCACAGAGACACACATACACATAAATAAAACTAATTTAAAAAAAAGCATTCGTGTGTTCGACACTTTATCACACCAAAAGGCCCTCTAAAAAACAAACAAGCAAGCGGAAACTTGTTTTGTTTTTGTTAGTGCTGAGTTTTGATCCAGGGCTCTGACACCCTATTCTACCATGGAGCTACCTGTCCAGCCCCAAAGCTTGAGCTTGCTCTCCTGTTAAATACAATGACGCTGCGCCACTGAACGGGGGTGGGGGTGGGAGGGATGGGGGGTGTCAGCGAGGAGCAGAGGCTTGTGGTGACCTGACAGAACACAGCAACAACCAGCTTCCATGGAGCTCAGACCAGCTCCAGATTGAAAAGTATATTTTGCCTTCCGCTACAACCGACAGTTATTCTCATTTTAGTCACTATGGGTAGTGTGCTAGCCTCCTAGTCACTGTAACTAAACTGTATAAAAGTCCAGCAAATTCGTGAAGCGTTCCACATTTTTCCGGCGGCCAAGCAGAGCGGGTGAAGTGGACTCCGAGGGACATCGGGGCGGTGGGAGACGTTTATATTGGTTTTTACTTCAAGTTTTAAACAGCATGTTGAATTAAAAAGGAAGCAAACTTAAAAAAAAGTCTATATTAAATGGTCCCCTTGGTTTATTACCAAAACATTTACCAAAGTACTTTAAAAAGTCTTTTCGGTAAGACCCAAGTTGCTACAAAAAGTCACATGAAAAACAAAAGTTTAGCACATGAAAAACTTTCTTCTAAAAGCAAGCATCGGGATTCTGAGAAGAAACAACTTACAAGGAAACTTTTTTTAGCGCGGAGGGAAAGGGTTTGGGGAAGGGACTTTCGGGAAATGGAGCCCCTGCCGCCAGCTGTCCGCAGGCTCTGGGTGTTGCAGCCACTTCCTAAGCGTCCAGGAGAACTCCTCATCCCAGCCCTCACGTGAGCGTCCACTCGGTCCTCTGACAGCTACCCCCCGAATGGCAGCCACGGTCTGAATGGAGGTTCACCAACCCTCAGGAACCCAGAAAAGAGCAAAGAGGGGCCGGCAAGGCGGCTCCTTGGGTAAAAGTGCTTGTCACCAAGCCTGAAGAACTGAGTTCAACTCCACATGGGGGAAGGAGAGAGCACTGCCTTCCACAAATTATCTTGACCTCTACATGCATGCCAGCCAACACACAGACACACAGATGAGAGAGAGAGAGAGACAGAGAGAGAGAGAGAGAGAGAGAGAGAGAGAGAGAGAGAGAGAGGACACACAAATAAGTGTAAAAAATATAGTGTATAAATAAGAAACTTTCAAGGAGTAAAAACTGTTATTTTTTAATTTTTTTTTAAAGAATAGAGAAAAGTAGTCAGGCGGTGGTGGCGCACGCCTTTAATCCCAGCACCCGGGAGGCAGAAGCAGGAGGATCTCTGAATTCGAGGCCAGCCTGGTTTACAGAGCGAGTTCCAGGACAGAGAAACCCTGTCTCAGGGAAATAATAATAATATAGAAACGCAGTTTTTCAATCTCAAATAAAGAAGCAAATTTAAATAGGAAAGTGCTTTTTAAAAACCAGGGTCAGAAAAATAAACTGTTTGAAAACCATTTCAACTCCAGAACTGATTTTTTTTTTTTTTTTTTGGTTTTTCAAGACAGGGTTTCTCTGTGTAGCTTTGAGCCTTTTCCTGGATCTCGCTTGGTAGCCCAGGCCGGCCTCGAACTCACAGAGATCCTCCTGGCTCTGCCTCCCGAGTGCTGGGATTAAAGGCGTGCGCCACCACCGCCCGGCCTGATTTTTTTTTAAACAGGTGTAACACACAGGCTTATCATCTCCTTCACTATTTAGGACCAGAGTAGGGAAACCTCTTCACACAAAGGACTAGTTTGTCTGTGAGCCAGACTTAGATCACCAGTACAAGGCCACAGAGTTGTGGCCATTTCCTCTTCTCTCCAGAATCATTCAACACCAGCGATGCTAGGCAGCCAGGCAGGTTGCAACCTGTCTGACCTACAGAAATGGAGACTCTTTTAGGGTATTTCAAACTAAGAGTGACTCACTGGGGTGGGGGTGGGGACACAGGCTGGTGCGAAATTGAGATCTTTCTAAGAGTTACTTCCCTGTCTCTGAACAGAGAGTGGGTCTACAAGGGTCGGCATCGGACTTCCACTTTGGATCTTAGAGACATGATCTTCGGGAGGAGAGGGGCGCTCCAGGAAAGTATCTACACCGGCCGGGCGCAGAGTCCTACAGAGAGCCTAGTGCACTCACCGGTCCGACAAGACGCGTCCTTCATGATGTTAGCAGGGACAGTGTTATTCTGGGAAACTTCTAAAGTAACCCTCCAGCTGAGGGAACACAGTGTCACACAGAAACGGCCACCACTGAACACTCTCCTACACAGCAGGTCCCACCCAGCCTTCCCCTGTTTTCACAGTGCGCACGGGCAGACGAAATCTCTGCAACTCCTGAGGAAGCACTGTTAGCAGCTATCTGCTTCTAGCCCCAGGCACCTGCGGTATCAGGCATGACATGCTGCATGTCGCATATGGAAGGTGTGTCAAGACCTGGCCTTCCTTACTACAGTTTCCCATTTATTTCCTGTAACTCAGAGAACGGAAACTGACCCAAAGGAGGCAGTCTCTGGGCACCTGGCCACGGGGCCCTGTAGTACGTCACTCTTCAAGTACTGTTTAACTTCTAATACCATTTAAATTGTTATCGCATATTTACTTAGCTCTGCAGTTTATAACCAACCAACCAAACAGGAGAAGCCAGTCTGAATTATACAATGTACCAGGGAGCCAGCAGCCGTGGGACGGACAAGTCAGAACACGGCCTGAGCGAGCTGAAGCTCACCACACTTGAAGGCAGCCTCCCTGGCTCACTTCTGTCCTAGACGAGCCTTTACAACTGAAATGTGGAGAGCCTAGACACCAAAAAGAGGCTCTACTGAGGCCACAAACATCAGCAAAGCTGCTGGAGCCAACAACAGTCATGTGAGACAGAAAGGCATTTAAGCTTGGTCTCTGAAATCTGGCACGCCCCCTGAATAGCTCAACTTGGGTCTGATAACAGTAAAGCATTCTGAAGAGATTATCAGTAATTAGCTGCTTCTTCCCCCACGAGCAGGCTATCGGCTTCAATGCGGGCCAGAAGCCAGAGCTCACGTTTCACGAGTGTTCTTTTATGACCGGAATAAATTGTTTTAGTTTCATGCATGTACTTGCTGAAAAGAAGATTTTACATCTACCACCTTCATGGGTGTTGAAGAGGTAGCAAAGCAGTGAAATTGATGACACTTTGTAAATGTCCCCGAGAAGCTAATGCGAAAAAGACCCCCAAATAAAACCACAAGCATTCTATCCCCAAAGAAGAAAAGACTTTCTGATACAATACTCAAAGGTGTTCACCAGCTCACATCGCTTCCTGGAGATCACAGGCATTATTGACAAAATTACATGTCAAGCATTGAATTCAACAGAAGAAAGCCACCATACAGTGACTTCAGTCTAGAAACTTAAAAGCTTATTAGCTACAAATAGGACTGAAATATAAATATATATGGCTCAGAAGAGAGCAGCAGATCTGGATCACACGGTTGTAAATCATTATGTGGTGGTGGGAATGGAACCTGGGTCCTCTGCAAGAGCAGCAAGCGTTCTAAACCACTGAGCCAACTCTACAGCCCCCTGGTGAGCCTACTAAATGTACTTTTAAAAATTTCATTACTGTATTGATGAAGACGACGACAACGAAGAAGAAGATGATGATAATGATAATTAGAAACAGGTCTGGCTAGACGTCTAGGCTACCCTCAAACTCCTGATCTTCTTCCTCACCTCCTAAGGGCTGGGATTACAGGCACCCAGCTCCATGTCATTGTCTTTGATAGGTCATAGTTGCTGTCACTAATCAGGAACCATCCCAAAGAGTAGGCATGAGCTGGGAATGCAGCCCGGCAATACGCCTGTCCCACACGTGCGAAACCCTAAGTTCAGCCCCAGCCCTGGAAGGAGAAGAGTGTACAATAAAAGGATAAAGCTGGGCACCTAACTGCACAAACCACCGCACTGTGGTACAGACTCGTCACGGAGTCATCCTACACACCCTTCACGGCAAATAAACTGGAGTAGTGATCCCCTATCTGCCTCCTGAAATGAGAACTGAGCACCTGTGTCTCAGCTTCACACCTGCCGCGCCCCCCAAAACAAAACAAAACAAAAAACACTGTAAATGAAAATATCCAGCAGCCTTCTCTTTTGCCAAGGAAATGTCAAGAAACTATCTGGACAGAGACAGATCCCAGGCCACACCTTTATGCGGCATCTTTATGATGTAAGCATCACTCTACAGGGCCCCCAGGTTAGCCTGCTGTCCTGGTACAAGCATTTATGGCCTCACACACAAACCCTCAGAGAATGCCTTCCTCCCAGAAAAACTTTCCAACCCTCCGGACAAAGGTTGGATTACCAATCTCCTATGGCACTGTTTAAAAATTAAATTAAATAAAAAAAATCTGGGTGTGGTAGCTCACACCTGTAATTCCAGCACTTGGGAGGAGGCGGAAGCAGGTGGATCACTCAAAAGTTCATGTGTAGCTTGGTCTACATAGTGAGTTCCAAGTCAGCTCAGGCTACACAATGACACCACATATTAACAACAACAACAAAAAAAGAAAGTGGTAAAAGAGAAGATCCAAATTTACTCAGAATTGAAACAAAACAAAACAAAAAACCAGAAACAGGTTGTTAGGAGAGTGAGGACAATAGTCTTAATGGCATGCTCTAAAATCTTTCCCTTCCAAGAACAGAAAGAAAAAAGATTGCAGGCTCACATCTCTACACTCCTCTCAGAAACTCCCACTGCTGTTGGGCAGGTTTCCAAATGCCCGGCACACATTCCAACACAGTTATTCAAAATATGTTAATGAGGCTAGCCCAGGGCCCACATCACACACGCCTCCTTCCTCTGCTTCGTGGGAAGTGAACCTGTGCAGGTTAAAACAGGCGTGCCCAACACTTGCTAAATGGGATGGCAGACACTGGGGGCGAGCTGCCAGGTTAAGCCCAGCTCGTGGGGGACAGCTCCAGGTGTTCCCTTTGGGGATCAGTCCCTGGCCTTCACACTTTGCTCTACTGGTATAAAAAGTCATTAATGATTTACATTCTTTGAAATTACCCTAGAGCTTTCAAGGCCCCGGGTAAGGACTGCAAACTTTTCAAATAATTTTCAGTGAAATGGGTTGCAGTCTACAAATGAAGAAATGAAGTAGCAGTTACACACTGTGCAGACGATGCTGACAGGGACATCGATCTCCAGTGAGACACATTCAACATCTCCTGAAGCCAGCAAGTCTGTCTTTGGGGGACAGAGTGAAATCACAAACAACTAGTCACTCAGTTCAATTAGTCTACAATTGAGAACTCAGACTGTCCTAAAGTTGTAGATTCTCCTTTTCCCTGCCTCCCCAGAAAAACATTTGCTTTCTTGTCTGAGCAGACATTCCAGTCATAGCCTGCATTTCAGAGCTCAAGCTTTGCAGCTTCATCCGCAGCAGAACTAAAAAGCACTGCTAAAAAAAGAAAGAAAAAAAAAAGAAAGAAAGAAAGAAAGAAAGAAAGAAAGAAAGAAAGAAAGAAAGAAAGAGAAAATCTCACCACCTTCCCCAGGCCAGGCGGCGGTGGCACACGCCTTTAATCCCAGCACTCGGGAGGCAGAGCCAGGCGGATCTCTGTAAGTTTGAGGCCAGCCTGGGCTACAGAGATTCAGGACAGGCAACAAAACTACACAGAAAAACCCTGTCTCAAAAAACCAAAAAAAAAAACAAAAAACAAAAAACAAAAAAAACAACAGTCTCCGTGTTAGACCTTACTCACACGCCAAGATCGTCTTCAATTTCAAAAACTAAAGTGAAGTTGGAAGGTATGAGTGATTGCACACTTCTCCAGGGTGACTCATTCTCATATGCTCAAGATTAAACACAGCACTGAATCCAGCATCAGGAAGAAATTTTTCCTCAGGGGCAGAAAGGTGTGTGGGATTTCCAAAAGCACACTACAGTAGGATCATCTGTGTGGGTTAGATGAGTAAATCCCACATAAAACTAACTTCCTACTACCGTGAGAGCACAAACACCATGGGGGTGCAAGCCTTCCTGAAATGTGTTTGTACAGAGCCCCTGGGATGCGCCCTGTGCTGCGGAGGTTGGATGGAGATGCCAGGGATGGGCTATACAGCAGTGAGTAGCACTAATACTACTCAACTACTGCGTGGCTGGAACTGGCATGGCGGCACACGCCTGCACTCCCAGCATTGGTGAGGAGACCGAGATCTACCGTTCCAGGTTCTCCTCAGCTGCATTAACCACTGAGCGCTCAAGGCCTGGGCTCCAGTGGTCTGCTCTACAGAATGTGGCGGTCATTTATTTTTAAGTACATTTAACAAACAAAAGAGACAAGCTGGGATGGATTATGATATTACAACCGCTCTGGAGACACCTAAAAGGCTCTTGTCACGTGTGAAGCTCGGAAGTGAGCAGTTTCTGAGGGTAGAAGAGTCTTCAGGTTAGGAGGAGCCTCCAGCTGGACATCTGGAAGCCGAGTTCTGGTCCAGCTCCGATTGCTAGAGCAAGTGGTCTTGGACAGAGAATGCTTCCTAGGCTTACATTTCCTATAGGCCTCATTTTTCTCATTAAGAATAAGAAGAGGGTTGGGGGTGTGGTTCAGTGGTGGGGTGCTTGTCATGAAATGCAAGGCCCAACGTTTGACCCCAAGGGCTGAAAGAAAAAAACAATTGTGGGGAGGAAGCCAGTCATGGTGGTACACAGTCACAGCCCCAGCGTGTTGCAGGTCCACCTGGAGACTACCCTGGAGCATGCAGTGAGACTCCACAGGGAGCTGGAGGCCAATCTGTCAACAGTTTAAACTTTCTGTCTCAAAAAACAAAACAAAAAAACAAAATTGCTGGACATAGCGGCACATGCCTGCAATGTGTGTCCCCCCCCCCCCCCCCATGCAGGAGGATTGTCACAAGTCTGAGGCCAGCCTGATCCACACAGAGAGCTCCATGCCAACTAGGGCTACCTAATTAGGAGACCCTGGCTCAAAAGAAAACAAAAAGGATAAGAAAGAACAATACAATTTTTTCTCCATTGATTAAATAAGAGAAATGGGCCTTTACCACCCGTGTGTGCGTGCATGCGTGCATGCTTGTGTTTGTGTGTGTGTGTGTGTGTGTGTGTGTGTGTGTGTGTGTGTGTGTGTGTGTAGTACAGTCACCATCCATCTTGTTCCCTGAGACAGTTTCTCTCACTGGCCTGGAGTTCACTGAGTATGGCAAGCAGGCCGGCTGGCCAGTGAGCCCTGGGGAGCCACTACTCTGAGGCCTCAGTGTTGGGATTCAAAGCAGGAACCACCACAGGCAGCAGCTTTACACATGGTTCTGAGGATGAAACTTGGGTCCTCACAATTGCGAGGCCCTTTGCTGACTGACTGCACCTTCACCCAGTTCCAACACTTTATCTCTTTCTTCGATCATGTGCTTTTACTTAAGATGCTTCAATAACTGCTTCAGACTTAGAAAACATGTGGTTTATAAAAACAAGAAGCCTGTGTGAGAGCAGGCAGGACGGTGCTCAAGAAAGAACTTACTCCGAAGTTGAGAAAGTGTTTAGAGAGTCAGCTTGAGCTGCCCTTGGTCCGAGCTCAGGCTTCTTACCAAATAACTCACTTCTCACTTCCCAAGTTGGAACTAAACATACTTGCTTTAAAAAAAAAAAAAAATCAGAGTATCTTCTACTTGTTTAAAAGTTATTTGATGGTCTGGAGAGATGGCTCAGTGGTTAAGAACACTGGCTTCTCTTCCAGAGGACTCAGGTTCAAGTCCCAGCACCACATGGCAGCTCACAGTTGTCTCTAACTCCAGTTCCAGGAGCTCTGACATCCTCACACAGACATACATGCAGGCAAAATACCAATGCACATAAAATAAAAATAAAAGTAAATTTAAAAAAAGATTTCTCACATCTCTGCCTTTCCCTGCTTCCCTCATCCTATGCGAATTGAATCCAAGCTACAGGAATGGACCAGCAACAAGGCGTAGTCTCTGATTTCAGTTAAACTCTGATGCAGACCCACAGGTGCAGAAACAACTAAGTAATAACCTGGGAAGCAAGAAAAAGGTTACTGGGTTATACAGATAGATTTTTAAAGGCTTAAATATACCGGGTATGTTAAAATTTATGATCTAAGCCATGAATGTGGAGCACGCCTTTAATCCCAGCACTTGGGAGACAGAAACAGGAAGATCTTTGTTGAGCTTGTGGCCAGCCTGGTCTATACAGCAAAGGCTGCACAATGAGACAGTGTTTCTGTCTCAAAATAATAATAATTAATATTACCTAAAATCAAATACCAACATAGTATGTATGAACTGCAAGTCAGTCTATGTACATATTCTATTCAAATATAGATAGCTGTAAAAACATAAAGATGTTATAGGACTAGATACATTATAGTTCAACAGTAATTCTAATAAAGAAATAGTTCCCCCTGGACTACATTGAGACCGTGGGGGTGGGGGCAGAAGGAGGGGAGGGAAAGAGAGAGAACATTTCCTTTTAGTAGCTTACAAAGACAATAAATCTGCTAACCAATATCTTATAACCTTTTATCTCTGTGCTAAACCCCACAAGAACCCGAGTGGCAACAATGACCGACAGTTTCTAAGCCATCATTTCTCAGTGGCACTGAGATGATTTCCTGATTAGGCTTCCCCCAGTAAGCATGACGACTTGTTTTCTGGGGTGACTGGAAAGCTCTACCTTTAGGTTAAATATATATGGACTAGAGTGGACTCCAGAATAAAACTAGGACAATTAAGGCCAGTAGGAAACATCTAACAAGCGTATGACCACAGCGGCGTCCAAAGCAAGGGTATAAAGTCACCTGGGAGAAGAGAACACTCCTGTGTTTGGCCTTCCGCACCTAGAGAAGAGTGGAAGTCATGGAGAGCGCCTTCCCGGGTTGCCAGCAGTGGAAGAAGCCAGTTTTGGGTCACCACCGGCACACAGCCACAGCCCTCCTGTTTGTTTCGGCAGCCGAAGATCTACTGACCCAACTCACTTGTTCTGAGCAGTGCACGGGTGTGGCCTCCACTTCCCATAATGACAATAATGATCCTCAACACTTACAAAGCAGATATGAAGATGTTCGGAGATCTTGTAGGCAGATGGGCATGGTCATTAAGAGGATGAAGTGTTCCTGGGGAAATCAGTGAGGGAGGAAAGGGGAATGAAGGCAGAATGGGATGATGGGCAAGTAGTTCCCATGACTCTAGGGCAGTAAGAGTTCTAAGGAGCGTGTGAGTGGAAAGCAGAGATGTTGGTGCCAAGATGGATGGAGCTACTAAGGTGGACGGTTTGATAAAGGTGGGTGATACCCATCACATTATAAATATCTCCCAAATCATTATGGCTATCTTTGGTCACTGTCTCTCTGTGAGGCAACACAGAAGGAAACGCTATGTCAGCAACAACAAAAACTAACTTTCCGGATGAAGACTGGACACTTGGGAGAAAACTCCTTCATTCCCCTGCTAGGGTTCAGCAGCCATTCTAACCTGTTCCACCTCCTGGAGGATGTTCTACACCAGACAGGGTCTCTTGAGCTCTCATTCTCTAGGTGAACTTTGGGCTATACACACATATCAACAATAGCTGAAAAGTAAGAAGTTGGACGTCTGTCGCTAAGAACAACCAGTGTGGTACTCTTTCTACACCAATCACATCTCAGAACCAAAAAGTAGGACAAGCAGTGGGAAAGCTCTTTGAATTCCGAACTATTCCAGGAAATGTGACTTTAATAATACTCTTTCAGATCCTATAACCAGAATAACCAGTACTCGTGGTGAAGAACTAATCCCCCTTCATCTCTCGTCCTCATCTCTAAGCCATCCACAAAGTCTGGATCCTCTTTTGAATGGATACACATTCTTGTCAAATGGATATCAACTTAATACCTTCTCTGACTTGACATCTTTTGAGGACTTAAGCAATACTTAGGTACTTTTTAATAGTCTAACCATTCTGAAAATTCTTTTAGTTTTATCATCTTCTAAGTACATCCTTATGGAGGGATAAGTTGGTGTCAATCACAACCAGAAAACAAATAGGCAAACTAAACACCTGTGTTTCCAAGGATCCCATACTCCCCTCATTTCAAAGAAACAAGACAAAGGAACTCTGTGCACTGATTTTTACCTTCCCATTCCAATGTAAATAATATTTGTTTTTATTAGATCTTTCATTCTTCTTTTTCCCTTTGCCCCAAGATCAGTATTTCCCCAAGAATTATCTGAGACCCACCGACATCAAATCATCAGGGTTGATCAGATTTTTAACTGTAGGATTTTAGAACTGGGGAGGTGACTCAGCTGTAATGTGCTCACTGTGGAGGACCTGAGTTCAGATCCCAGCAGGCACATAAAGTAAATAAAGAAAAAGCCAGGTGTGGTAGTGGACACCTGTAACTTTAATGCTGGAAAACCAGAGCAGGGGGATTCCTGGGTCCTACGGACCAGCTGGTCTAGATAATTAGTGAACTCCAGGTTACTGAGAGACCCTGTCTCAGAAAAATAAAATAAATAAGGTGGAGAGCAACTGAAGACATTGGCATAGACCTTTATCTTCCGTTTGTACAAGTACACACACCCAAATATGTACATCTACAAATCCCACAGATAAACACAACATATACAAATATTGGCTTTTGAAAAAAACACTTCTTTTTCTATCTATGTGTATGTGTGTCTAGGTCTGTGTATGTGTCACATGGGCCATGTGGTCAGATCCCCTGGAGTTGAACCACCCGATGTGGGTGCTGGAAACAAAAGCCAGCTCTTCTGGAAGAGCAGCAAGTATACTTACTAACTACTAAGCATTCTCTCCAGCACACCACTTGGTTTCCTTTTCTTTTTCTTTTTTTTAAAGTTTCTAGACCCTTACCTATACTTACTAAAGTCATTGGTGGGGGAAGAAAATGGAAACCGCAAGGTTTCACTTTAGAAGTGACATAGGTGACGTCATGAACATGGAAATTTGACGACCACTACCTCAAATCTTTCATTTTCCCAAACTAAAGGACAACAAGCAACAAGGACTCTACCAAGTCCCAACTAGGAGTCACATCACAGATCCGTGCCCGTCTTCCATGTAAAAGGTGGAAGAGACAAGTACGCTTGGCCAGTAGAACTTGCACCCAACAAGAGACTTCAGCACAAATGCAGACTCGTTGGCCCGGCTCTGTGGCGACTGCCAATTACAGTAGCCAGACCTGCAAGAGGGCTTGATTACATGTAATTTATAAAAAGTAAACAAGCTGGGCGGCTTATGAACAATGAATGGTGATCTTCCAGCCAAGAGGTAATAAAAAGCATGGATAAATGACTCAGCACTCCCCCACCCCCCAGACAACAATAGCCTGTGCTCTAGCTAGGGGAGTGAGGCAAAATGAGTATTTGGGTTATGATTCCAAGGACAACAGCTCTTTGGACAGAGGTTCCGCCTCACACATCAAGTCTTTCCCAGCCTGTAGTGTTCAGGTTTCAGCTACTTGAATGACTGCTCTGGTCAACTTGACCAAAATCAAGAAATACTTTGACTCCAGGGACAACTGAACTCTGCGTCAGAACTGCAGCTTCTGGTGGAATCATGGGAAATGAACCCAACAGATAGCATGGGGGTAAGAACAAAGCCTTATGAGGGGCTTCTCTACAGAGGGGCTGCTCACCACGGCACACTGACAGCCAGGGCCAGGCAGTGGTTTGTTCTGCAACACAGGAGGTGTTCACTCCTGATACTGCCTCCCTCCAAATGCTGCAAGAGAAATCTGCCTTCAGACACAGCCAAGAGCCCCGTGCCTGGGCAGAACTGCCTCCCAACCCCACACAAATCACTCACCCCTCTAATGTGGAAACATCTCAAGAAACATGCTTGTTAGTAAGCCAGTTCATTTTTTTTTTTGAAATCATAAAAATCTCAATGATTCTTGCTGTAAAACATATATAAGGTAGTCTCTAAAACACATATAAGGTAGTAAATACATATGTTTTTAAGTATATCCTTCTAATTTTCTAAGAATTGTTCTACTCCCAGGGACTAGACAATGACATCTTAGGATTGCTTGTGAGCTACCTGGGAGATTACGGAGTGCCACCTACCTGAGGAGCTGAGTGACCCTCTGGCCTCTGTCCCGAGCCATCAGCTGACATATGCTGTCCACTTTATCTGCAAAGCATTTCTGTTCATTCAACAGTCAGTGTACCCATTCACACAAAAGGGACAGTGTTTGGTGTCGATGACACCTTAATAAATAAGGCTTAGAATATATTTATATTGCAAAATATATTTTTTGCTTACCCTGCCCGTGTGTGTGTGTGTGTGTGTGTGTGTGTGTGTGTGTGTGTGTGTGTGCGCGTTGTGTACATTCACATATTTTTGCAATTCGCAAGAGCTGGTTTTCCCTATCCATCATATAATCCAGGGATCGAACGGAGGTCTTCAGACTTTAGGCCAGTACCCTGTGGTGGTTTGAAAGAACACACCCCTAAAGGGAGTGGCACTATTAGGAGGTGTGGCTTTGCTGGAGTGGGCATGGCCTTGTTGGAAGCAGTGTGTCACTGTGGAGGCAGGCTTTGAGGTCTCCTATACGCTCAAAATAATGCCCAGCGTCTCCATTCACTTCCCATTGCCTTTCAATCAAGATGTAGGGACTCTAAGCTCTAGCACCACATCTGCCTGCATGCTGCCTTGCTTCCCACCATGATGACAATGGACTAACTCTCTGAACTGTAAGTGAGCCACCCCAATTAAATGTTTTCCTTTATAAAAGTTGCTGGGGTCACGGTGTCTCTTCACAGCAATAGAAACCCTAACTAAGACAGACCCTTACCTAATTTTTCAGTTTTTGTTTGTTTACCTTGGGTTTGTTGACTGTTTCACTATGTGAAATCAACCTGCCTCAGCTACCCACGTGTTGAGATTACAGATCCGTGCCACCACACCTGGTTTTACATTTTATCTGCACAGGGATCCTATGCGAGTAAAAGTACCTGGAGCTCACAGAAGTCACAACGCACACAGTGTGTCCGTGCTGGTGATGGAGTCCAGGCGAGGCCGACAGAGAGGAGAATGACAGTAAGCAGAAGTTAGTGTGGCTGTGGAGACAGATAAAGAAGGCCAAGAATTCATGCAGGGGCTGGAGTATGTGCAAAAGCCCAGAAGACAGGTCTCAGGGACAACTGAGGACACAAAGTCCAGCAAAGCTGAGGCAGAGGCTGACTGAGGAGGGCAGCAACAAGTCTGGACGGATACGGTGATGCCACACGATGAAGCGTGGTGAGCCAAGGGGAAAGGCCTGGGTCTTACCAACAGCAAAGGAACGCAGCAGAACCGACCACTGCAGCCCAGGGCGATGGCATCATTAGATTTCTGTGTCAGGAAAGCTGCCTAGCTGCCTTCACACAGAGATCTCTGCGAGACTAGATGCAGAGACCAGTCAACAACTGCAGCTTTCCAGAAGAAAGGCAGCAGAGGGCCAACAGCTGAGAGCTACTGCGGCGGCGGTCGATGGACAGCGTCTGGTTTGGTCACCGTGTGTACAGGATGAGGGGACCTGCGCTCTCAAGCCAGCTCTGCAGAGCATCGAAGCAGTTTGATCCTCAGATTATCAGCATAAAACCTGAGGGCATTTAACTTTGCGTCGTGATTTGCAGATGGGCCCTACGGGTCAGCAACCATACAAGTCACAACACTTGTACGTTTCTAAGAATTCTTAGGAAACCGAGAACGCAGAGCTTTTGATTCTTTAAACATTACGACCACGGGCATATGTCTGCCACACTGTGCGCACCAGAGAAAAACTCGGAAGAGTCGGTTCTCTTCCCCCACCACGGTGGTCCTGGTCACCACACTTGGTGGCAGGTGTCTTTCCTTAAAGCTGATCCAGCTGACCCATCAGACCACAGGCTTTTAAACTTTCAAGGAGTTCACAACCTCACAATGGATGAAAAGCCACCGACAGACAGCAGAAGGAAAGCCAGGCTGGAGCTCTTAGCAACTCCAGGACTGAAGCAGACTATGGCCTGTGTCCGGAAGGGACAGGAAGGGACTTGTTCACATACACCCAAGAATTTCAAGAACGAACTACGGTTCACCCCTAGACTTGGTAACAAGGGGCTCCCCGTAGAAGCTGTTGGAAATGGTTCTAGTTAGGACCATGGAGAAGGACTCAGTTGTCTTCCATTACACACATGAGCGGCTACAAGGGTAGCCGGGGAAAGGGAGAGATGTGAACAGAGTACTATATCCTTGCCCCCACCTTTAAAAATGGAACTGTCCTTAACTAAGCTCTGAAGAAATGGTCCTTTTTTACAAAGGCTTCCTGAATTCCTGGGTCAATCTCTCTTTGCTGAATTCTGGGAGAGCCCCATCTCATATGGCACCAGTCATCACAGGATGCTGAGTGTGAGCACATCCCATGTCCTAGCAAATCAACTCTTGAAGATGACAGCTGTGTCCCTCTCCTTTCAAGTTCCTCATGGCGCCTTGTACACTCACGAGGTGACTATAGGATTCACCCCTCGCCATGACACATCTGACCCAGACGGCACAGCTGGTCACATTGCGCGACCTTAGACAGATCAATTGTTCTCCCTGACGCTCTTTTTCATTCCCTGTAAAATGGGGGTTTGGACTCCTTCCCCTGAGTGGGGAGGAGATGTGGACAACTGGAAAGAGAAAGAATATTCAATAGAGTTAATGTTTTTGCCATGAAACCAAAGAGTCTAAATGAAAAGCAGAGGACAGGACCATGTCTGAGGAAGGATTCAGAAAAGCCGAGGAAGCACTGGACAGGTGATGTAAAATTCTGGACTTAAAAGTCTACAGTTGTTTGGGTATACTGGTCAAGAGACTGCACAAGGCCCCATATTTGCGACAAAGTATAGATGCCCTCTGCCCTCTGGGAATTAATATCCTGCCACAAACATCACAGAATGATAAATGAAGCAGTGATGGTTCGAAATAAATACACTTTTTATTGTGTATACTGTGGGTCATTATGGACACCATCTTGAAAAACGCCTCCTGCTCAGAGCAATACGCACTGATGGATCTGACCCGACTCTCTGACGGCTCACAGAGCACGACCTGATAGGACCTATTTGATTCTGGCCCCTTTCTGGGGGCAATGACTTACATACCCAGTGAAGAGGCTTGCACATAACACACCATTAGAGCAAGTTCCCTTCTCCAACACTCAGTATTTCCTTTCACTTTCTCTCTATACTTCAAACCGTTTAACCTGAAATTACCAGGGAGAACTTATCAGGCCCATAATAACCACCAGAGGCTGAGGGTTCAAATATTACCTCCCTAGCTGAACAAGGCCTTCATTCCTCACTAAGCCCCACACCACCATCGGAATTCAAATGATGGAAGGTGGCATCTTACCAAGTATTTCTCGTTCCAAACTGAAATATTAAAGTGCTTCTCCGCTGAAAGTCAAGTGTCACCTTGCCAACCAGCAGTGGTTAGATCTTGGCTGCCAGACTCCGGCTGGAGCACTGTGGGGAGGCCAGGCCCCAGGCCGGAGCCCAGAAGACAGCGAGCATGTTAATTCTTTAATCAGGTAGCCATCTCTGGGCGGAGTCCTGCAGTCAGAAGTGGCCCAGCCACATTTCCCAGTGCACTAGTAACTAAAGCTGTGTATCAGGAGGGATGAAGCGAGCAAGCTGCCTACTGGGTAAAACACCGTCATCACCCCAGTCCTGGCTACCTTACAGTGGTAACCCAAGTTAACAGCAGAGGGGAGGGGGCTCTGGAAACAAAGACTTACTTTTCTCTGACTTCTGAAAGTTAGCAAAAACAATTTTACAGCAACAGTCAAGCCAAGGCATTAAATAGAGCAGAAAAACCAGCAATAAGACAAGCTCTCAAAATCCTTAATGCCATAGTACAAGTCAGAGAAAATAGGCCTTCTAAATAAAATTATGTTTACCTGAGCTAGAGAGGGGGCTCAACACTTGGAGCATTTACTGCTCCTGCAAAGGTCCCAGGTTCGGTTCCCGGCACCTACGAGGTGGTTCACGGCTATCCATAACTCCAGTGCCATGGCATCTGACGTCTTCTTCCGGCCTCCACTGGTACCAGGCACGCGTGTGGTGACGGCACAGACACGCACTCAGCAAACATTCATCCATGCAAAATTAAGTAAGTCAGTCTAAAGAATTTTTAAAATCAATACAATTATATTTATCTGCTTATTTCACGTAGTGATCCAATGTTAAGATAAATTCAACTTAATCTAGTGTTATGAGAGATATTTTCCCCCCCTTTTCTTCAGAGCAGCGGTCAGGCCTCTTTCCAAACAGAAAACAGAGCTGTCACTGTTATTGTCCATGCGCTGTAGTCTTCAGAAGACTGTCTAAAATGGACTCAAGCTACTTGAGTCAAAGCAAAAGAAAATAAATAACAGGGAAAGGAAACACACTTGATAGTACAGTTAAAGCGAAGTCCAGTACTTCTCTTCCTTTAAAAAAATGATGGTAGATTTTTTAAATTGAAATGAAATGTTTAAACTTTAGTGCATTGTTTTTAATTCAAAAAACAATGTGGTAATTTGGTTCCCACCTCCCTTTTAGGACATTGTTTTTTTTAGAACAGACATACCTAGGCCAATAGGAACTCAGAGTAAGAAGTTGAGGGGGGGGGGAGGAGAGAGGAGAGAGGAGAGAGGAGAGGAGAAACAGAGAGAGAGGAGGTAGAGAACAGAATGAGAAAAGCCTATTAGTAAATGCAGCGTTCTTTCCAGTGTATAAAAATGAAAGATAACTTAGTTTAGAAAAATGACAGACATTTCTGGAAAACACACCAAGGCAGGGAAAGGCGGACTTAACCCGCAGGAGAATACTGAAGAACTCACGTTAGTTACCCCTTCCCGCAGTTTCTCCTCTCCAAACGGCACCTCCACGGTGTGCTGTCCCTACAACAGCACAGCCAAGGCAGGCCGCACGGAAACTTTTTGTTCCAGATAATAGTTCAGGACAGGACTTGGCGGCTAAAAGTTGTAATCAGCAAGCTTCAAGAGCTAAAGTAACAGAGATAAGGACCAAATATGCATTACAAGGCCCTGCCTCTCACAAAGCTGCAGGACGGCCAGAAGCCTGTGAGCCTACCACTTGACTATGAACTTGGAAATGAGAAATTTTCAAATAGGGAGATTTTTTTCTCCCCTTCTAGAAGGATAAAAGAATTGCCTAAAATATAAACACACTCTTCCAGCTCAGGGATCCTTGGATTATTTAAGGTGGCCATGTGTAGAGTTCAGAATGGTCCAACAAAAACTTCTAGCTCCTGAAATGACTTTTCCCAACGACTGTACAGGCCTAAACATTGCCTACAATCCATGAAGTTCCCAAACCACCCCCACCCCGAGTCTGCGGTGGAAGGGTCTACGTATACAACAAATGTGGAAATCCTCCTCACAGCAGACCTCTTTTCCTCAGTAATCCAAAGAATACCGATGTTATCTGTGCTGTCGTCCAAGAGGAGAAGAGAAAGAGCCTTGCGATTCTAAGTTTTCCCTAATTAGCGGACACACGGACTGAGATAAAAGGAGTCACAGAAATCTGACTTCCCCCCAAGTTCAAATGGCAGAATCCGAGGGAGCTCTAGCTCGGTAGAAATGAGCCACCATGTTAACAAGAGGAACGTGAAACGAGAGGACCCCCACATGCCATCAACAGTCGGACGAGGTCTCATGTGATCCAGTGGCGTGAGTTACTCTCGCCCCTCCGACACCGGCTGGCACTCCCACAGCTGGGCTAAGATGGCTTCCAGAGCCCAGGCTCTGACGCAGAAGCAACGAATCAAAGGCTCTTTATTCTCCTTCCCACCCGAACATGCTCCCTCTCTGGTGTAAACTGAAGCCTTGCCAGAATGAATTATTTAGCTCAAAACAGACACAGAGAAATCTTAAATCACACAGGTCCCTTGGAATTTTAATAAGCCCAGGTGACCATACAGGTTGCTGTTTCTTTCTTCTTGGTTGCAGAAAACACACTGTGGTTAGGTGCCCGTGAGAACCTTACTAGGTCATTGCAGAGACAAAACTTCTCCAAGTTCCAGCTGACATCCAAACTCCAGGCACGGAGCTCGAGCATTCTGAAGACTCTCTTGTCACGTTGACATTCTCTTTCTTTACTGAAAACCATCTTTCCCTTAGGATGCTGCCACGGCTGTCTTCCCGGAACAGCTTGAAACTCTGGTGACAAGTTGTCTGTGGCCACTGTCTCCCTGCTCTGCTCTCAGTCTGAACTGAGGCAACTGTAATCTGTAGCCCTCATCGGGCAAGTCATCACAGAGAACGCCATCGCCAATCTCTTAAAAGCTATTTAAGTGTTCGTGCATCTATAACTTGTTTCCACAGATTAGAAACTCCTCACAGGGAGGGAGTGGACACATGCCTCCACCGCATTCCACACAAGGCCCGGGACCAAAGCTCCTGAAATACCTGTTTATTTATTCAACCCGCAGATAAGCTGTGCAACTTCTACCCTGAGCCAGGTACTTCTTGTGAGCACACCAGCAGCCCAGTGCTGCGGCCAACTGTCCCTCTGCGTTCTGTACTGAGGGGAACCCTGGGGAGGCCACAGAGAATTCCTACCATGTTCCTGCAACTACCGGAGGTGAGCACTGAGGCCTAGCAAGCAGCTCCGTCAGGAATGTCTAAGAGGATGTTCCGGCTGCAGCTTTTACTGCCGCCGCCCCCCCCACACACACACACACCCCGGATCAGGTGGGAGACCAGAGGCACAGCCCAGCACTCAGCCTGAATTTCCTCCTCACTCAGCTGGCCTAAGGCACATTGAAATCCTCAGTGCTTTTCATCTGATCCCTATTCTGAGATGCAGTTTTGCTATGGAGTCTCAACTCAGTCCTCCTGCCTCTACCTCCCAGGTGCTGCACATCTGAACCACAAGGACCCCTGCTCATAAGGCATTTTAAAAAAGAGACAAGCTAGTCTTTTGAAAAAAGCTAGCCTCAAACTATGTAGCTGGGGGTGACCTTGAACTTCTGACCCTCTGCCTGCACGTCCCAAACGCAGGGATTATTGGTGTAGTACACCATGTGGTTTTATGCAATGCTGAGGACTGACCCAGGCTTCATCTGTCATGCATGCTGGGCACACTCACTCAACTGCGCCACATCCCCAGACCAAAAGGGATCGTAATTTTTTTTTTTAAACCAGCAGAATTCTAAACCTGTAGTCCTGACAGCCCAGGCGATTTAGCTGAACTTCTACCCTACCCTAATCTTGTTTCCCTTCAAGAACAGGGTGTCTAAAAGCCAGAAGCTCCTCTTCAGGTGGGCTAGCCACGCTGCAAGCTGTTTGGACCTAAGCTGGCTGAGAAAGGGACCACCAGATGGCTTCTAGCTCTATTATAATCCCATCTGCACGGCGAACAACACACCTTCCAATGTCAGTACAGTTTACAGTTGCCATGTTGACCCTGGAAGGAACCATAAAATGAACAAAGAGAAGTGGCCCCTGAGTGCTCCATGAACTCTCCACCCATTCCCAGAAGAGACACGAAGATTCTCCACGTCATTAGCCCATCCTCCCTTTATTTCTTTCCCAGCCTCGACCTTTCCCAATCCAAGAGATGAAGAGTTGAAGAGTCTCCAGATTCACTTCCCACTTCTGTTCTTGGCGGAGCTGAGTGTCTTCTTCACAGTCCCGTGAGTGCCTGCATCTTGGTTTTGGTTCCACAATTTTAGAAGAAAAAGAAGGATCCAGTTTGGGGGTAAAAAGTGTCAGAGAAACTACCACACGACACAGCTTCCAAACAGTAATTCTGAACCCCCAATAGTTTAGGGTTTAGGGGTCTGGCAATGCTAACGGGGGGGCTTTATACAACTTACCATCCTGCCCAGGCACAACAAAAGAATTAACTATCATTAACTAGTAGGAAGGCTTAACGTAACTGGTAGTTAAAGCCCTGTGTTAAGAGACAATGGTCCTGCCACACTTCAAAAGGTGGAGTGAGACAGCAGGACTTGAAGTGAACGCTCACTAGCATGAAGATAACAAGGAAAAGCATCCTTCCGCAGAGAAGCCACAGTCTTCGATGTAAGGCCCGGGGGAGAGGCTTTACTTTGGTATATACACACTCTCGGTTATCCTTGAGCCAAGGGGATGCTGCACAGACTCCTCACCCATGTCAGGTGTCAGGTGCCCACCCAGTGAGGGGTGATTTCTGTTTCTAGGCTCATTTCCAGAACTAGGGGTGAGTTCTCAAAGTCCAGACAGAAACTGCCCTTCTAACTGACAGCTGCAGCAGCCAGGCTCAAGCTGGGTGACAGATCACCACCCAAGAACTGGCTGAGGCCTTGCTCCAGGGCTGTCTGCTAACAGGCCACCTTGCTCTGGCTTCCCAGGCAGGTTCTCGGACTGAGATGGAACACCTGCTCCTCGCTGACACCTGCCCAGAGCTGACAGCCCGCTGTTTGGAGGAGCTCACTGGGGGCCAGACTGGAGGCAGACCACAAGAAAGCTCCCCCTGCAGAGATACAGTGCGTGCCAGCTGGCTTGAGGCAAGCCTGTATTAACTCATTTACATCTATTTCTGTGAAAATTTCAAATCCTAATGAAAATTCCATCAATGCTTTAAAAAAAAACTTTTATTGGGTTTGCTCTTTGAAGTTTTCAAAAATGTATAATGTTCACTCTGGATATTATAATCCCCACCAGCACTTTTAAAAATAAATCCTCATGAATCTGAACACCTATAAAATGTATATTTTTAACTATCAGGAGAGATGTCCAATGGGCTGTCAACACAAACACAAAGACAAAATGTTTGGGAGATAAACAGTCTAACTACTCTGACCTGATCATTTCATTTTACACACATATACTAAATCACCACACTGTAGCCCCAAATGCTGAGACAGCAGTTAAAACATTAAAAAAAAATTTTTTTTGAGACATCACCTTGGCAAGCCTCACATCTACTAGTAAGGACGATCTTCTTAATCTTATTTTTTATTAGGTAGATGTGTGTGTGTGTGTGTGTGTGTGTGTGTGTGTGTGTGTGTACACGGACGCACTCTATGGAGCCTGGGTTCAGGTCAGAGGGCAACTTTCAAGAGCCAATTCTCTCCTTGCAAGGATCAAACTCAGGTGATCAGGTGTGCTCTTATCCACTGAGCCATCTCCCCGAGCCAAGGCCGAGCTTGAACTTTGGATCTTCCTGCCTCCATCTCCCAAGTGCTGGGCTTATAGGCTTGACTGGTTCAGAAGTGCTGGAGATCACATACAGGACTTCCTGTACAGCAGGCCAGCCCGAGCCACATCCCAGCTCTGCAAATTTAATTTTAATAAAAAATTTGAGCACTACCTTCGAGCTCACTCATCTCTATAACCCTGGTAACTCAGCTTTCTATAACCCTGGTAACGCAGCCATCATTCAGCAAAACTGAATGAACGATGCAGGGGATGCTCACTTCCACTGTGAACTGACTGCAGATAGCTGCCGGAGAATGAAGCATGCAAAAACTCTTACCGTTTTGCACAGAAAAGATTGAAAAGAAATGAGTAAAGAATCGACTTTCGTCGCATCTCACTCTCTCTCTGAGAAGCTCAAGGAAAGCTCCTCTACCAGATGAGCACGGACAGACACAGAAGCTGGAGCTGTAAGGAATTCACCAGGGGCCACAATCTGAGATGGACTTAGAGATGAAACCAATGTAACCGTTGTGCATGTGCATTCGGTATGCATGGGGGGGGCACACACATATAATGTACAGGTGCATGTGTGTGAGCATGTGTGTGGGCTCACACAGGAGATCAGATGTCTTCCTCAATGGCTCTCTACCTCATTTCTGGAAGGAGGAACTCTCTTCAGTGTGGGAGCTAATCTAGCCACGCAGCTGGCCCCGAGTGTGCTGTGTCTAGTTCCCCAGAGCTGGAACGGCCGGCTGCTGCTGCCGTATCTGCCCTGCTTTTCACATGAGTTCTGGGGCCAGAACCCCAGTTCTCATGCTCATGAAGATGAGGCAAAGTGACCTTAACAGTCATCTTAATCGGTGTTTGGACTCCCCTACACATACTGCCAACAGTGAGATGAGCCTCCAAGTCCCACGGGCAACATTTCCCAGCAGAACCATGGTGCTCAAACTCCCAGAAGTCTCATTTAATAATTACAGTACAAGCCTCCAAGATAAGCTTTTCGTGGTGAATCTGCTCATTAAAGACCATTATCAGGCAGAAAGACGGCCCAGAGGGTAAGGCACTTGCCCTAAGCCTGGCAGCCTGAATTGGATACTCAGGGCCATGGGGGAAGGAGAGAACAGACTCCCACAAGTTGTCCTCTTACCTCCACCACATGTATGCATGCACGCTTGCACGCACGCACATGTGCACACACACACACACACACACACACACACACAAATACACACACGCATGCACACACGCACACGGACAAAAATAAGTAAAGACTAAAATTTAAAAAAACAAGTTTCAGGTGTGGTGACACATCTTTCATCCCAGCACTTGGCAGGCAGAAGCAGACAGATCTCTGTGAGTTTGAGGCCAGCATGAGCTACCTATCAGGTTCCAGACCAGCCATGGCTACACAGTGAGAACCTGTCTAAAAGGAAAAAAAAAAAAAAAAAGGAGGTGAAAGATGCCTCCATTGTAGAGCACTTACCACTGCTATATGTGAGGCCTCAGGGCCTTGGGTTCCACCCTCATAAACACACAAAAAATGAAAAATAAAAACCATTATCACTTGGTCTTCGGCCTACTTTGCAGGATTCTTTCCACAAAAGAGAACAAGAATAGAAAAACGCATACGTCCACGCCTCCGTCTTCCCTGGTCAAAACTACTTCTGCAGAAACAAAGCCAGACACCGAAGTCAAAGTTTCAATAATCTGAGGGTGTCAAGCCTGGGGACTAAACCACTTGGCAGTCACCTGTCCACTGTCACCCTGGGCCATCCTCACCTACATCACGTCGGCTGGAGAGATGGCTCACTCGATAACGTGCCTCCCACAGAAGCGCAAGGAACTCAGTTCAAGCCCAGCCCCTTGTAAAAGCCAAGAATGATGCTGCACCTTGTAATGCCAACCCCGGAGAGGTGGACACACGTGGTGTCTGGATCTCACTAACCGGCCAGCCGACCCTCATCAGTAAGTCTCAAGTCCCAGGGAGACACTCTGGGAAAAACCAGGGGGGTGGCTCCTGAGGAATGCCATACTGGAGGTTGATCTCTGGCTACCACACGTAAACATTATGCATACCGGCATGCACATACATAACACACATGCACACACACACACAGAGAGAGAGAGAGAGAGAGAGAGAGAGAGAGAGAGAGAGAGAGAGAGAGAGAGAACACTAGCTTCCCACCAACCAAGAAACCCCATGGCTTCCCCCACATCATTCTGCTTACTGAAAACACAATTTAGGAACCTGGTTTTCTCCTGAAGGCATCTATGAAAATCCGCCCTACCCAACTTGGACACGAAGATAAAAACCACTTTGCATTTTGGCCACCTTTCTCCACATATACTTACATGGTCGTTCCCCAAACTTTAACAAATTTAAGAGCAAAGCCTGGGTCTTGCGCTTCAGCACTGGGTACCTGACGGGCACGTCTTGAGTTCTCAGCTAATAGTGACTCACAGAGAGTAGAGTCTGAAACGACTGTATGACCCAATCCAGGTCCCACGTTTAGCGAACTGCTGTAATGTATGGCCATGCCACCCTGCATGAGCCCACTCTTCCCCAACTCAGAAGTTAACAGGGTTTGGTCTAACTGGGGCTCTAATGGGAGAAAAACCACTACAGTCAACAAACGATACATGTAAATATTCATAATCATACACATGTATATTCCCCCACACTTCCATTTATTTTTATCTATGCATTTATTATTAGTATTTGTATTAGTAATAAACTTCATTTTGTTTTTGTTTGCTTTTGAGATATAGCCCTGGCTACCCTGGAATGTGCTATGTAGATCAGGCTGGCCCTGAAGCCTCCCATTTCTGTCTCTCCAGTGCTGGGGATGGGCATATACCACCGTGCCCAGTTTTTATTTTATTTGGCCCTTGTTAAGACTACTTGTTGTTGTTGATTTTCCTCCTTCCCCTTCTGTCCTTCCCCACCTTTGGCTGGTGCCTAGTACAGAGCTCAGCTAGCTAGTGAGCCGTAAACTAACAGGAAAGAATGCACGGGACTTCCGTTATCGTTGTCAGGAAATATGCTGTACCTCAGTTTCCTCAAGTATCCCAAAGCCATCTTTCCTAAGCAGTGCCTTCTCAAGCCCAGAATCTCCCTTCCCACCCCTCCCCTCCACACACAATCACACACACACAGAATTACAACTAATTCTGAAGACGCCACTGCCACTCTCAAATTTTTGGAATCAAGTTGCCATCTCTACCAAGAAATCCAGGAAAACTGTGACAGATGGAGAGACATCTTTGGGGATCCTCTGACAATTTATCAAATCATATCTTTCAATGAAATTGCTGGTCTGTGATACATTCTAGCAGAAAGTAAACCAGAAACTCGCTGGTGAGCTCTGTGAAATAAATATTGCCCGTTTCATGCAGGCAAGCAGCGAGTACTCGGATTAGCTCGAGGTGGGGGTACTTGGTGCAGAGTCCCTTCAACCAGAAACAGGTTCCATCAAAACCGGTAGTGAACTCTACTTAAGGGGGTACATTGTACGTTTTGCTTTCGGAAAACACGTTTACTCGAAAAATATTTCATTTCTTTGCTAGCAGGGGACATCGTAAAATTAGCCGATCTGGAGGAAGACTTAAGATCCCAGGCTCCTGAGGAGGACACAGATTTCCACTGAAGTAGTGTCGGTTCCTTCGAGATACAGTTTTCCTAACAGCGAACACAGTTTAACTCACAATCGGCATCTTGAATCAATTACACAAATACCCTTTGAGCCGTTCTGCTGCCCTGGAAAAGAATCACAACACCCAGAAACCCCTGCAGGCTTCAGCTGTCCCCTCCTGCGGGGCTTGACAGCGCGTCCGAGGCGCCCAAACATCAGCCACCAGGCTCCCCCCAGCGCCCTCCTGACGCATCAAACCGCCAGCGTTCGGGCCAAACTCCAGTGTCCCTCAAAGCAAAACCGCGAAAATGTGAACCCTGCTAAGCAGACGGTAGGGCGCCTAAGACCCCCCCCCCCCCTTGCCCTGTGAGAGTATTTTGAGAAGTTCGCCAGTACGATCCACTTCTCGCGTCCACGGTTCGCTTCCCTCAACCTCCTAGAGGCGCAGAGGGGGCGCGGACCCAAGGGAGAACCAATGATCACTACTACCTCCAAGGTTTCTCGGTGCGGGGAGATTTAACTGCTCCATGTGAATCTGGTGCAGAAAATAAAAGAAGGCTCTTTCTCCCCGTCTCACCCCACCCTTGCTAAATGGAATTAACGAAAAGTATGCAGCCCGCTTTGAGCCTGGGCCCCTCTCGGGGCGACGGGGCCTGCAAGGGAGGAGGTCTGCAATATGGAGGGAGAAAGTTTGGCCGCCAAGTGGACGCCAGGGTGCGAGTGGACCGCACCCGGCCCGAGGCCAGCCGGCCGAGAGAGGGATCGAGGAAGGGGAGGGCGGGATCCCTGGAAGAGCTGGGCGAGCAGGCTGCTGCTGCCGCCGCGGCCGGCGGTGCCCTGACCGGTACTTACATAACGCTTCAACTTCTTCTCCGGGGGGGACTTGCGGAGCCATCCCGAGCAGACCACTTCGCCGCCGCTCATGGTGCACGCCGTGAGGGCTCGAGGGCCAGGCACCGGAGGGGTCGGTGGAGACAGTGGACGCGCTCCGGGCACGGCCGCCACACACAGCCCACGGGAACTCGCAGATTCCCTCGACGGGGCGGCTGGGCTCCGCGCGCCCTGTGTCTGCGGTCGAGCCTCTCTTCCGCAGATCCGCGGACCGAAGCGGAACCCGAGCGGGAGCCGCGAGGACCAGAGCTGGCCGGCCTTCTTTCAGTGCACCCTCCTGGCCGCCAGGCGCGCCGTCCCGCCGCCTCGGCAGCGGTCGGGCTCGGCCGGGACTCGGCCGGGACCCGGAGCCCGGAGCTCGATGCCCCGCGCTCCGCCCCTTGGGGACGGGACCTCCCGCGAGCGCTCCCTGCTGCGGACCCCACGCTGCACGCGCACACACAATGCCCGCGCGCGGTGTCCGCTCCGCTCCGCCCGCTGGCGCTTTCAGTGAGCGGGGCGCGATCTTTTCCTTCTCCCTGCTCCGAGGAGGGCGCCCGGGAAGGCGTACGGCGTCCCGATGGCAGCGGGCGCAGGGACAGGTCCCGATCCGCCTAGGGAGCGCGAGGAGCCGCGGCGAGGCGTGGGGCGTCGCCGGGCGTCGGAGAGGTCGTGGGTCCGCGGCGGGGAGGGTGGGTCTGCGCTCCAGTCTCCGACGAGGGCGGGGATCAGCACAGGGACGAGGCGCAGGGCGGCTCTGCTCCGGGGAGGGACCCTCTGTCCCGTCCCCTGCGCTCCTCCCCCACCCGGGGGCGCGCGGCGGGTTCGGGGAGGCGCGGCCCGGGCCCGGGCCCTCCTTCTTCTGGCCTTTCCGCCTCCCCTTCCCACGATCGGTCGCCTCTAGCTTCTGCCCAGACTTTCTCTGAAACTCCTCCGGAGCGCTTCCAGCCAAAACAACAAGGGCCGGGAGGCGGGGCCGGCGCTGGGAGGGAGCGAGATGGCAGAGGCACCCTGGGATCTGTAGTCAGCCGGCGCGCTGGGGTCCTCGCCGCCCTGCCGCCCCGGGCCCGCGCGCTGGGGAAGGCGGCGGTCTCGTGGAACGCAGCGCCACCTCGGCACGAGCGCAGGAGCGGCGGGCACGCTCGCCACCCCCGTCTGAGTTTGCCACCTTGACACTATCCGGTGTCAGGAGTTTGTACTCGGTTGTACCCTCGCGATCCGGAGTTTCGGAGGGTCTTCTCGACTTGACAGCCTGAAAAAACAACCCAGCCAAGAAGGTCCCGGTCGCGCGAGGCTGAAGGGCTGCGACCCCAGGACCAGGAGCGCGCCATGCTGTGCACCAGGAGGTGGAGGGGGACCTCCAGGACGCCTAGGGCCTGACCCAGGAGCAGTTCTGCCCAGTGGTGCGATGGCTTAACCTCAACAAAGCGTTCAGTTGCGTGTATTTCTGAGACACAATAAAGTCTCACACTACCTCCATTCGTGGGTTGTTTCTTCCAGTTGGCTTTGTGTTTGCTTAAAACCTGCCCTAGGATGTTGGACAGGAAGCAGAATCGTACTGGATAGCCTCGTTCTATTTACCTTCTTGTGTATTTTACAGTTATTATACCTAGGCCGAGTTTCACACAGTCCTATAATAGAGCTCTTATTTGTGGTTGTATCTGGAACAAAGCCTTGGAACAAATTTTAGAAGGTAATATAATCAGATAAAGTGCCGAAGAGCTGGGTGTGGTGGCGCAGGCATTTAATCGCAACATTCCGGAGGCAGAGGCAGGCCTGCTCTCTGTGAGTTCAAGGCCAGTCTGGTCTACAAAGTGAGTTCTCGGCTAGCCAGGGCTACAAAGAGAGACCCAGTCTCAAAAAAGGGGGAGCTGTGTGAAAATATGAATAGATGAAAGAGCATTTCTGAAAAGTATATGCTTGGGGCTCTCTGAGTTTGGAATGCTGTAGTTGTGGAGAGCAAACAGTGCTGGGAGCCTGCCTGCCCTGGTACACCTGCAGTCTCCGCCCTGAGGAAAAAAGGTGCTGAGTTAGTAATCAGACAAAAGCCCTGCGTATAAGAAGGGGCAGCGCCCTCCATTCTCGCCAAAATCCTTTTCAAATGGAAGTGTGGTCTATCTCGTGTTATTTAACTTTGCGAACTTCAAATAGAGCTTTTTCTTTCAAGTAAGTTTCAGTTATTCCATTTCTATATACAAAATCATTAACTGTGTTTGGCAGCTTACACCTGTAACCCCAGCACTTGGGAGGCGGAGGCAGGAGGATTGCTGTGAGTTCCAGATCAGCCTAAGCTAGAGCGTGAGACTCTATCTCAAAAAAGAAGACGAATTAAAAGTGTTGCATTAGGACTGGAGAGACAGCTCTTGGGTTAAGAACACTGGCTGCCCTTCCTGGGGACCTGCGTTTGCTTCCTAGCATCCACATGGTCCCAGGGGATCAGACACCCTCTTCCCGTCTCCACAGGTACCAAGCGTGTACAAGGTACACAGACATACGTGTAAGCAAAATAGCTATGCACATAAAATAAAAAATAATTCTAAAAAGTGTTGCCCTAGATTTATGTTTGAGCCCATGAGACATGCCTCCACATATTATACATTATTATGAAAAAATTTACATTCTTACCTATATACCTCCTTTATGTCATCTATTGAATCATATTTTGTGTGTGTGCATTAAAGGATTTGCTAGCGTGAAGGCTTATGCTTCTTTTTTTGAAGTGGCGGGGGGGGGGGGTGTTGGGACAGGGTTTGTTTGTGTAGCCCTGGCTGTCCTGGAACTCCCTCTATAGACCAGGCTGGCCCAGAACTCACAGAGACCCACCTACCTCTGCTTCCTGAGTACTGGGATTAAAGGCGTGCACCACCACCGCCCGGCTTATGCTTCTAACTTCAGCATTTAGGAGGCTGAGGCAGTGTGAAAATCTGTCTCAAAAAAACAAAATAAATGAATAAATGAGTAAATAATTGGCATGCTGGGAAATGCTATTACATATAATTAGGCTGGGTTTTATTCACACAGCAAATATTTACAGAATGTCTGATTCTGGAATACAATAGAGTGGAAGGCAGACTTGATCCTGTCCTCATCTATTCTGGAAAGAAAAAATTACAGGTAATTAACCCCAAATGTCTATAATTTAGTCGATAAATGGTGTGGAAGAAAAAGAAATATTTGGGCATATAATGGAGAATTTACCCTTCAAGAGAGGAGGGGAATAGTTCGAGAATGATTCCTCTGAGCTAAAGACTTTGCATTGAACGCTCAGGACTGGCAGGAGCGACCTGGCCTGGAGAAGACAAAAGAGACTCTAAGTCTACAGCTCCTCAGGCTGCCAGGAGCTTTCAAAGAACTGAACCAATGCAGCCACAAAGTGCTTGAGAGCAGCGTTAACACCGTGAGACTGCAGAGGCGCCAGAGAGCGAGCTGCAGATCCTTGGGGGCGTGGCGGGGGTCTGTTTTCTTTTGTCTTGAACTGGTCTGGTGGATCCCAGGCTAGCCTCACCATGGATGACCTTGAACTTGCGACCCTCCTGCTTCCACTTCCTCATTGTTGAGATCACTAGTGAGCACCACTAAGTGCAGAGTTTAGACCTTTTCCTTAAAGTCCATGACTGTCCCATCATCTCGGTCTGCTCTGGGAATTGAGTGCTGCCCTGGTCTCCCACTTTAATGGCACACCTCCTGCCTTGTGTTCACTTCCGCCCTGTACCATCACTCTTGCTTCTCGGTGACTTTTCCGCTCGGCGGATACTCTGATTTTTCGTAGTCCATCTGGCTTCCCCTGTATTCATCTCCCTCACTTCTCTGGTCTATGATGCACGGCTTTGAGAGCATGCTCATACCTCACAAGGGTCCAATCCCGGGAGAACCCAGCTGTCCCGTTTTCTGCACCGAAGCAACCAAGTTACAGCTCAGATGAGTGACAGCACCTTTAGAATGTTCAGTGAGTGGCTTCAGACCACCTCCAGCTCTTAGATCTTCCTATGATGAGATCTAAAGTTTATACAGAACAGAGAGTCTTTTGAAAGAAAAGATGTCGGCTAGGGATGTGGCTCAGTTGGCAGAGTGTTTGACTAGTATGCATGAAGCCCTGCTGGGTTTGAGCCCCAGCACCACACAAAACCAGACATAGAGGTGCACATCTGTTACCTAGCACTTGGGAGACGGGTGTAGGAAGATCAGAAGTTCAAGGTCATAGAGGGTTCAAGGCTGGCCTGGAATGCACAAGACTCTGTTTAGAAAGAAAGAGAGAGAGAGAGAGAGAGAGAGAGAGAGAGAGAGAGAGAGAGAGAGAAAGAAAGAAAGATATTTTTAGATTGTGTTTGTACAACTAGTATAAGTATGTATTTATAATGAGCAAATAGGTCACCAAGCCTTCTTTCTAAGATTTACAGGTGACATCTAGACCCCTTTTATGTACAAACTTGCTGCTTACAGCTTGGCATCCCCTGTCAACTAGGACACTCTACCCTTCCCTCCAGAGTGTACAGGGACCAGCCTTGTGCAAAAGCCTCATCAGCTTCATAGATGTCTCCTGGTGCTCCAGTCCATTGAGGCTGCCATAACAAAATATGCCACACTGGACATCTGCAAGCTTTAGACCTTCACATCTTAGAAACCAGGAAACTATTATTGCAGATCCAGCAAGTGTGGTCTCTAGTGAGGGCTGATTCCTCAGAGAAAGTGTCTTCTATGACTTCATGAGATAGCAAAGATGGCCAAGCTCCCAGGTCCCTTTTATAAAGCAATAATCCATGACCCCCTGGAGGCTGAGCCCATGGCCCTGGTGCTTAGCTTTCAGCATGTGTGTTTTAGAGAGTCACAGACAGGCAAACCTCAGGCCCCTGCAAGCCTACTTTGCCTCTTGCATGATCTGGATGGTTTGTTTGTTCGCTGCAGTTCTCTGTCTCTGTCTCTGTCTCTGTCTCTCTTTCTCTTTTTGCCATCGCTAGGGATTGAGCCCAGTGTTTTGTGTGGAATAGGCAAGCACTGTATCACTGAGGTACATTCCAGCTCCCAACTTTTCTCTTTATTTAAAAAAAAAGTGTGTGTGTGTGTGTGTGTGTGTGTGTGTGTGTGTTGGTTTAAATGAGAAATGTCCCCATAGTCTTGGGCATTTGAATACATGGTCCTCCGTTAGAGGCACTGTTTGAGAAGGCTTAGGAGGTGTGGTCTCACTGCAGGAAGTTCGTCACTGGAGGTGGGCTTTGAGTCATTTCCAGCTTTCTGCTCTCAGCCAGTTTTCCTGCTGCCTCGATTGCTCTTGCTGCCAAACTTCCACTGCACCATCATGAACTTAATCTCTTGGAAGTTACAGAATCAGAACAAACTCTTCCTTTTGTGAATTTCCATGGTCTTAGGTGTTTATCACAGCAACAAAAAGGTTCTGTAGACCAGGCTAGCCTCAGACTCTCAGAGATCTGCCTGCCTCTGCCTCCCTAGTGCTGAGACTAAAGTACACCACACCAAGCAAAAAAGGCATTCTTGAAATAAGATTTATACATAGTGAGAAAACATTCTTTTTAACATGGAAATAAAACATGGCTTGCTTTTGGAATATTTCAAATACCAGTATTATTAAACTTATCATATCCCATAATACTCATATCTCATAATACTTGTATTTGAAATATCCCTAAGGCAAGCCATGTTTTATTTCCATGTTTAAAAATATAGTAAGTTTAAACGTACACAGTGTCACTGCCTGGATTGTCTACTTTTATTTCTAATCTAATATTTCAAATTTTAGGTCCCTAACTGGGACAAATGAGGTCTTCTTTGGAAACATAAACAGAATCTTTTGTGATTATGACATGAAAGAAATCACATCGCCATGCTGCAGCCATTAGCCATGGTAATAACTGCAGACTGAGCTCAGGCTACACTTTCCTCGTTTTGGATAAGAAATAGTATTCTGTATAGTCAAAAACTCGTATTGGGCCCTGTTTTTTTTTTTTTTTTTTTTTTTTTTAAACAACTCGGTGTTATTAAATGGCTGCTTCAGATCAATGCTGTCAAGGTAACCGCTGTGCACAGTCAAATGACAGAGAAGTAGAGCAGGTGACAGCTTCTCAAGCTGGACCAAGGGACATTCATATGGGAAAGACATGGGTCATGATCTCATTTTATGAGCCGGACAAAACTCGGTGCGAAAATACAAAAAAGCAATGGTAGACTGTAGTTGAAAACTGAAGTTGAGACCAGGGCTACAGAGCTCAGTGATAGTATTTACTTAGCGTCGGCAAGACTTCAGTAGCTCATCAGCCTCCCAAAGAAGTAAAAATAAGGGCTGATGAGAGGGCTCAGTGAGTAAAGGTGCCTGCCACCAGGTCTGTGAGTGGAGTTCCAGCCTAGAGATCCGTGTGGTGTGAGGAGAGAGCAGACCCCTCCATTGTCCTCCAATTTCCACACACACCAGGGCACTTGTGGGGACACACACAAATAAGTATAACAAAAAATTAGGTTAAAAATGTGGAAAAAGGCTGGGCGGTGGTGGCGCACGCCTTTAATCCCAGCACTCGGGAGGCAGAGCTAGGCGGATCTCTGTGAGTTCGAGGCCAGCCTGGTCTCCAAAGTGAGTTCCAGGAAAGGCGCAAAGCTACACAGAGAAACCTTGTCTCGGAAAAAAAAAAAAAATGTGGAAAAAGGAAAATTATCTAAATATCTTTTAAAATGTTCTCTTAAACTTTGAGAAAGATGAACAGCTACAGAAAACACTGACCCCAAAATTTTAAAGTGATGTGTTAGGCACAAGTAAAATTGAAAACAGCTCTTTGTCACAAAGCATCTTTTTAAATTTTTTCTTATTATGTATTTGTTTATTTTTATTTTCTGAGACAGAGTTTCCCATTGTACTCCTGGCAAGTCTGGAACCTGCTGTGTAGACCAGTCTGACCTTGAACTCTCAGCAACCCCTCTGCCTCTGCCTCCTGCATGCCAGGATTATAGGCACACTTGTCTAAGATCCATCTTTAAGAAGGTGCAAAATCAGGGCTGGTGAGAGTGGTCAGAGGTTAAAGATGCGTGCTGCCAAGGCTCACAGCCCGAGACGTGTGCGTGTGCACGCATATGGTATGGTATGGTATGGTATGGTATGGTATGGTATGGTATGGTATGATATGATATGATATGATATAAAGAAGGAGAGGGAAACAAGGAGAGTGAGAAACTGGGCTAGAAGTGGAAAGATGGATAGGTGTGTAAAAGCAATGGCGTGCAAGCCTGACACCTGGAGTTCAGTCTCCAGAACCCAAGTAAAAGTCAGACTCTGGGGCTGGAGAGATGGCTCAGCAGTGAAGAGCACCGACTGCTTTCCCAGAGGACCCAGGTTCGATTCCTAGCACCCACATGGCCACTCACAACTGTCTGTAACTCCAAGATCCGACACCCTCACACAGACATGCATGCAGGCAAACCACCAATGAACCTAAAATAAAAACCTGCCTTTAATCCCAGCACTCGGGAGGCAGAGGCAGGCGGATCTCTGTGAGGCCAGCCTGGTCTCCAAAGCGAGTTCCAGGAAAGGCGCAAAGCTACACAGAGAAACCCTGTCCCAAAAAACCAAACCAAAACAAAACAAAACAAAAAACAAATAAATCATTAAAAAAAAAAAAGCCAGTCTCTGTAGGGCAGCCCAGCACTCCCAGCATGCTTACGGTGATACAGGGAAATGGGAGACAGAGACCTGCCCAGAGGCTCTCGGCCTCTCTAGCCTGGAGAAATAGGAAAGACTCTGCTTCAACAAGGTGGAAAGAACTGACTTCCCCAAATTGCCATTTGACCTTCACACGTGCACACACACACACACACACACACACACACATTTTTTTAAAAGAAACAGTGCAAACATCATAGAATATTAGACATTTTAATACATGTATTTGTCAAAGAGTTTGCAATATTTTTATAGATTTATTTTATTTTTAGTTATATGTATGTGTGTGGGTACATGCATGTAAGTGCAGGTGCTGGAGGAGGCTAGAAGAGGATGTCGGATCCCCTGGAGCAGGGTTACAGTATGCTGTGAGCCTCTGGATGGAGGAATTGAACTCGGGTCCTTGGCAAGAGTAAGTGTATGCTTTTAAGCACTGAACCATTTCTTGTTTGTTTGTTTGTTTTTTCAAGACAGAGTTTCTCTGTGTAGCTTTGGTGCCTTTCCTGGAACTCACTCTGTAGCTCAGGCTGGCCTCGAACTCATAGAGATCCACCTGCCTCTGCTCCTTAAAGCTGGGATTAAAGGCATGCGCCACCACCACCTGTCTATAAGCACTGAACCATTTCTTTAGACCCATTTTTTAAGGTTTTTTGTTTTGGTTTGCTTTTGCTTTTGTTTTTGAGACAGGATCTTCTGTAGTCCAGGCTAGCCTCAAACTCAATCAAGGATGACCTTGAACTCATGATCCTTTTGCCCCCACTTCCCAAGTGCTGCGATCACTACACCCACAAGTGTAGCTGTGTGCCCTACACAAAATTCTTCAGGAATGACTGAAAACATGTAGGCCACCCAAAACTTCTGCTTCCAATGGAAATGGAGGAAAAAGAAGTAACAGCTTGACTGAACTGTCAGGGTTCAGTGTTGAGGTCCAGCCCCGACCTATTGAAGGGTCCCTTGAAGGGGAGAGTGAGGAATTGAGGAATGCTAGATAGGAAATATAGAAGTAGACAAAGAAAAAAGATAGAGACACAGGATAGCTTCGGGAGGGCCCTGGGTCAATACCCTGTAGCCTTGAGTTTATTTCTAATGGGCTTTTTATACACCAGCAAGGGGAGAGGCAAAAGACCTCCCCCTTTCAAGATCAAAGCACAACTTACAACCAAGTGTAGACCTTTCAAAACACTTGGTAACCACGTCCCACAACAAAGCATCTTGTGATTAGGCCTTGACATATAAGACATCTGGTAACCATGCCTCTGCACCCTATTATACAGCCTTGGGGGGCAACATAAACTCTGACTCTCTGACCTTGAGTCAAATCACAAGTTGGAATTTGTGGGCTCCCACACTGAACCGACTTCTGAAGTACCAAGTGCATGATTTTATGCAATGCACACGAGGCCAGGAAGGACAGTCACTCCTCAAGACAGGAACCTCCGAGAGCCCAGTGAAGTTCCTGGCTTACTGCTTCCGGGCTTTCTAGGCCACAACACGAGGAGCTTAGCAGGCCTGAGGAAATGGCATTTCGGGTTCAGGGAGGTTAACACCCTCTAAGGCTGCAGGATAGATTGCCTGACAGGAAATAGCCACAGAGAGAGGGGGCTCTGGAGAGCCTCTCTTCAGTGGCCTCTCTCTCCTTCAGCTGAAGACATGGGGTGGGGGAGGGGTGGAGGACAGGCAACGACTCCCACTATGCTAGGAACAAAACATCAGGAAGGAAGAGAGGACTCAAGATTACCAGAGACCATGTAGGTTGGAAATGTGAACAACTCTTCAGGATGGACAGGGAATTCCAAAGTTCTCTGAAAGCTGTTATCTCTATAGTGGCGTAAAATTAGCCGTGAGCTAGATAAGCTGTGGTCCTAGGTAAGAGAACTTAGTTATAGCCTCCTCCAGTTCAAGCTATCTCTAAGTGAATATTATAAATGTGAATATGTATAAATGCCAAAGGTCCGTGTATCCAGCAAAGTAAAATGTATAGTGTCTAATCATGATGGTTAATATTGTCAGCTTGACAGAGTGTAGACTCATGGGAAAGACAAATCTCTTCTATCTCTGTGAGGGATTATCTAAAATAGGTTAATTGAGGTGGGAAGACTCCCCTAAATGTGAGGGGAACCACTCCTTGGGCTGCATAAGAGGGGAACACTACCTGAGCCTCATTTCTGTCTTCTTCCTGGCTGTGGACACACGTGACAGCTGCCTCTGCTCTGCTGCAGGGCCTTATCTGCCATGACAAACTGTCCCCTGCAATGGGAGCCAAAGGAAACTCGTCCATCCTTAAGTTGACTTTGTCAAATGTTTTGTCCTATCAACATGACAAGTAGCTGATACAAATATCCGTTCAGAAATGATAAGCCGCTAAATAGGACCCAAAACGAGGAGGAGAAGAATCAAGAATCTTAGTTGGGGCCAATTAAGAAAGCCAATATAGTGGATTATGCCTATAATGTCAGCCAGCATTCAGGAGGCTCAGGCCAGGAGGACCATAACTTTGAGGCCAACCTTGACTAAATAGTGAGTTCAAGGCTAGCCTGAGCTATATGGCAATACTCAGTATATAAAGTCAAACAGAAGTGACACATATAATAATATTAGTGGGAACAACATTAGACGAGTTGTTAGGGGCTGGAGGTGTGGCTTAATGGTAAAGTATTTGCCTATGATCTATGAGGCCCTAGGTTCAACTATCAGCGCTGCAAAAACTTATGCTATATCCTGTGTTCAGGACTCTCTAGGAATGACATTATGTTAGACAGAGAATTAGGAAAATATGTTATAAAGACCAAAATCAAACCTCTAAAGATGAAAACTGTGATGACAGACAAGAAAAATGCACCATGTATGACTAACAGTATCATATCAGATTAGTGAATTTGGTACATGGGATATGAAAAAAAAAGATTGAACATAGCATTAATGGGAATGGGACCATCCTAGAAACTAACACACGTATAATCGGAGTCCCCTATGGTGGCTGAAGTATACATAAAAGATACATTTGAGAAAATAATGTAAAAATTTATCCCAATTCATCAACAGCTATAAATGCATATATTCAGAGGAGGCATGGCTTAGAGAAATTTAAGGAGAACCTAGTGAGAAGTGTAGAGTTTGTGAATCAATATGTATTTTCTAATTGTCTTCAGTTTTCCCCCAGATCAACCCATAAGTTGAAGACATTCCCAATCATTACACCAGCAACTCAAACACAGCCCCTTCCCTCAAAAATGTACAGGTTGACTCAGAATAGAAAGGACCTGGAATGCCTCAAATATCTTTGATAAGGAATAAGATAACTGGGACAGGAGAGAATACAGGAAAATTGTGAAGACATGGAAAAGAAAAGCCACTCACCCAGGAGTCTTAATCAAGTCTTTCACCAGCAGGGAATCAAGAATTCCAGCGCAGTTAACTACATTTACTTTGAAAATGGCCTATATGCAGACAATATGCCTTTTAGCAAAGATATTTTCAAATGAGAATATTACAATAGCAATGACCCATGCTCGAAGCCAGAGTGCGGATAACCTTCAGTGTGGCCTTACTCCTTCCGAGACATTTTCTGAAACTCTCAAGACTATCATGTTTTGTTTACAGTGAAAACATCTTCCTTCCCTACAAGTCCTGTGATCTGGGCTGTTACTAGAGGCTTTAATCCTGTCTGGTGCAGGCCAGGAACCAAGAGGTGTTCTTATTTAAATTTCTTTCCTTCTTTCCTTCTTTCCTTCTGTCCTTCCTTCCTTCTTTCCTTCCTTTCTTCCTTCCTTTCTTCCTTCTTTTTCTTCCTTCTTTCCTTCCTTCTTTCCTTCCTTCTTTCCATCCTTCCTTTTCTTCCTTCCTTCCTCCCTTCCTTCCTTCCTTTCTTTTCTTCTCCTTTGGTTTTTCAAGACAGGATTTCTTTGTGTAGCCCTGGCTGTCCTGGAACTCACTCTGTAGACCAAGCTGACCTTGAACTCACAGAGATCCCGCTGCCTCTGCCTCTCGACTGCTGGGCTCTAAATTTCTTAACAATCCTGTAAGATAATAATTTCAGGGCCAGGAGAACTGCTTGGTGGGTAAAAAGTGCTTGTTACTCCAGCCTGATGCTTGAATTCAGAACCCTGGAACTCACATAAAAGCCAGAAGAAGAAGAAAAAATTAGCTGGTATGTGTTGGAAATCCCAGCGCTTCTACAAGGTGGCAAATAGAGACAGGAGAATCTCCTGTGTTGGTTTTAAAGAGGCGCTTTTACTCCTCGAGGAAAGGTCACAAGGCACGGCAAAACCAATTACCAGAGCAGAGTTCTATTACAAGGGAGAGGTGAGGGACAGAAGATCGCATGACCAGGCCTGTGAAAGAGACACGTGCAGAGAGAGAGAGAGAGAGAGAGAGAGAGAGAGAGAGAGAGAGAGAGAGAGAGAGAGAGAGAGGAGGAGAGAGCAGGGGAGGAAGAGGAGGGGTCTGTGATCTGCTTCTCATGGATTCCCCTGCACATGCTCATATAGGCTTAACAGAGCTATGCCACACATGTGCAGATTGCATAATCACGCAGCACATGGATTACTAGGGCATAAGGCCCCTTGCTTGGCTATTGAACTGTGCATGTACGGTCATAGCTGGAGGAGTGGCCGGAATTCCAACATCCTGGAAGTTTGGAAGCCCTGAAGACAGCCTAACCTGTAGTGCCCATCACAGTAACGAAGAGAGACCCTGCCTCAAAGGAGGCAAGAACTGGTGCCGGAGGTCTTTCTCTAACCTCTTACACACACACCCGAACAAGTGCACACATCATCCACACACACGTACACAGAACTAACCAAATAACACTTTTGGTACCCCACATATGGCTGTTGGACAGACAATACAGTACACGTTTCCTTTGAGAAGCCATACTCACACTCTAAGGTGTCTTACCCCTTCCCCAAAGGCCCCCCTTTCTTTCATCTCCCCACAGGGTTTAAGACTATGTTCAAAACCCCTTTTAATAAGCCACAGCCCTGTTTTGTGCTGGCCATCCGTCAATTCCTTTTTGATTCAGCTTTACCTGAGTGGAGGGCCCTAAAACGAACTCCTCAGGCTGTTGTATGGAGCTGAGTTAGTCCCGTCCCCGCTGGCACTGATGAACATAATGCCACAGCCATGAAGGCAAATTAGTGCTGACCTCAGGACAGACAGACAGACAGCTGCAACAGAATAGAGCCGAGAAACAAACACACACAGATATGATCCACTGATTTGGACAAAAGTGTAAAGCCAATTCAAAGGAAATAATGGATAATCTTTTCAAGAAATGATCCTGAAACAATTAACCATAAACTGCAAACTTTGCTCCATGCCTCGAAACACATGCAGCAAGGTGCTCTCAGCAGATCACAGATGGAAGTATAAAACTTGGTCAAAAACCAACCTTCTAGAGAAAGATTCAGATTTAAAACTCTACCATATGGAATTAGTCAAAGATCTCCCAGATTAGAGGCCCTATTACACACACACACACACACACACACACACACACACTCACTCATACACACACACTCACACACACATACACACATACTCTCACTCACACATACACTCACACACACTGAGAGAGAGAGAGAGAGAGAGAGAGAGAGAGAGAGAGAGAGAGAGAGAGAGAGAGAGATGGGAGAAGAGGAAGAGATTGGTATGTCTAAAAATTAAGAATCTTTTTTTTTTCCTTCGGCAAGTACTGTTGAGGGAATGGAAAGTTAAGCCACAAACTGGAAAAATAAATCTACAATTTACATTTAATAAAGATCATGCCCAGAATATATAAAGATCTACAAGAACTCAATAACAAGAACATAAGCAAACCAATTTCAAATGGATAAGGTTTGTACAGACTCCCAAAACCAGACGACAAATACATTAAAAGATGTCCCAAACCACTAGCCACTAGAAAGATGCAAACTGACGTCAATCACAAAGTCACAATGAGACGGCACTGTGCCTGGGTTAAACTATCTGGAAAGACACAGTGAGCACTCATGAGAACACTGAACAATGAAAACTCTGATACACCCCTTGTGGGAATTTGAAATGGGAGGTGTTTGTCAGTTTCTTATAAAGTTACAAACATATGACCTGGTCACTCCACCCCAGGGTGGCTACCAGAGCCATGCTCATAAAGACTTATGCATAGAGGGTGGTAGCCTGCTGGGTGGCAGTGGCGCACGCCTTTAATCCCAGCACTCGGGAAGCAGAGCCAGGCAGATCTCTGTGAGTCTGAGGCCAGCCTGGGCTACAGAGTGAGTTCCAGGACAGGCACCAAAGCTACACAGAGAAACCCTGTCTTGAAAAACCAAAAAAAAAAAAAAAAAAAAGAAAAGAAAAGAAAAAAGAAAGAAAGAAAGAAAGAAAGAAAGAAAGAAAGAAAGAAAGAAAAAGAAACAAACAAACAAGAAGAACAAGTCCGGAGCCTTCATCTTTAAAAATCTTTTTAAAATAATATATTATGTATTTTATATATATACATATATATAAGCATTTATTTAGTGTATATGTGAGCACACATGAGCACATGCACACTTGCCATGCCATGCATTAGTGTGTGTCTGTGCACACATGAGCACCTGCACACATGTCATGCCATGCATTAGTGTGTGTCTGTGCACACATGAGCACATGCACACATGCCATGCCACGCATGTGCAGGTTGAAGGACAACTTGTAGGTGTTGGTTCTCTCTGCCCTCTTCATGCGGGTCCCAAGGGTCAAACTCAAGTCATCAGGCTTGGTAAGCACCTTTACCTACTGAGACATCTCATTGGCCTTGTAGGCCTTTATTGTAAGAAGCTTCAAGAGGCAGACAATCTAAATGTCCAGCCACAGATCAGGAAATAAAGTCTGAGATTTGGGGATGTTATTTCAGTTAACAGAGTCTTTGTCCCAGGTTTGAGCCTCAGCAACAAAAACAAAGCTGGACATGTGGTCACATCCCTGCCTTCTCAGCCATCAGGAAAGGAGAATCAAAAGTTCAAGGTCATCCTCAGCTGTATAGCAAGAGGCTAGCCTGGGCTACACAATACCCTGGCTCCAAAAGAAAGGGAGACGGGAAGTGAGGGAGGGAAAGGGGAGAAAAGAAGACAGGAGGGTAGATAAGTTGTGCATTTACACAAGAAACACTGCTCAATAATGAGACAGAATAACCTAGTGATATCTGTAACAGTGTCACCAAATCTTCAGACTTTATGCTTAATGAAGAAGCCAGATAAAGATGAAGGTGTGCTACACAGTCCCGTTCACAGGAGAGTCTAGAAAAAGACCAACCAGTTTCTGAAGAGGTCCATCAGTAGTGGCTTGGGGTGAGCAATGGTGGGTGTGTTCACTCCTCCGTTACTGTTTTGAGACGGGCTCACAATGTGGCCAGGTTAGCCTTGAACACTCGGTCCTCCTGCTTCAATTTCCCCGTTGCTAAGATTACACGTGTTATCACACCTGATGTGTGGTGATGGTTTCACGCTGTGTACATGTGCCAAAATATATCACATTACATATCTTTTTCCATATCAAGTACACCTCAACAAAATTGTTTTAAAAAGCAAAACCAGAGCCATCCAGAGCCAGGATGGCACAGCTGGTAAAGGTGTTTGCCAGGAGACCTGAGTTCCTTCCCGGGCCCCACGTGGTGGAAGTTGAATACTTACTGGGACAAGTTGTCGTCTGGTCTTGTGTGGCGGCATGTCTACCCCCGCCAGAGGAACAAACAAACAAACAACAGTAGACAAAAGAATGAAAAACCAGCAGAGGGCTTAAACAGGACTTTCAGGCGAAGCTCTTCTGTGGGATGGAGACTGGGCGCTTGCCGGAGCCCGAGGGCTCGGAGCAGGCGTCTGGAGCTGAGAGCTGAAACGCATCCCTTCTTATTTGTGCACACGTTTGTTTTTATGTTACACTTTCTATCAAAAAGCTTATTTCTTGTGAAAACAAAGCCCTTGCGTCTGCCCTCGGTGTGGAACTTCGCGAGTGTGGCGGCCAGCTCCGTTTCTCGGTACGTCTCGGCCACTCCCGTTCTGGGAGACGAAGCCCCTCGCCGTGCTTTTCCAGGTGCTAGGAATTTTTTCCTCAGAAGTTTCTCAGAAAGCTGCTTATTATTTTTATAAGTGAGGGCTGTGCCTATTTTAGCTTCAAAGAAATCAGCAACCTCTTCCAGACAGGAAATTGCTTGGGAGATGCAATTAGATTGTTCAGAACGCTAATGCAGTTAGATTCCAGGGGGCGGTGCCGGCGCCTTGGCACTAGCCAAGTCCGTATGCCTCTTCCCTGGGAACAGTCTCTCTTCCCAAGCCCACCGGGGTGGACTCTTTGGTCATGGTTTTGCTCCCTCATGCTGCCGTGAGTTGTGGGGAACAATTGAATATTTATGCTGGCAAAATCAGATTTGTTGTGGGAGAGTTTGGAATTGGAGTAGAGGTCTCAGTTAGATCCTGATGGCCCTGGAGCTGGGAGATGTTGTGATTCTCCGGAAAGGAGGATAAAGGTGTTTGCTGAGGGACTAAGGTGCCATAAGGCATGAGAAAGACCGAAGCCACCGGCTTTCAGCTCCCTCAGGGGCCCATGAGAGGCCTTGCCCTTGTAGTCCATGAGATGGCACATGCTGAAAAGTGCTTTTTGATTTAATGAGGCTGAGTGCTCTTGCTCCCATGCACCCAGATGCTTTCCTCTAAGATCATTGGTGAGTATGAGTGGAAGGGAAGCCAGGGGGTGGCTCATGCTTACAGTTCCAGCTGCCCAGGAGGACCAGGCAGGAGAACCCTAAGCTCAGGGGTTCAAGGTCAGCCTGGACAACACAGTAAGACCATGTCTCAGAAGTAACAAATTAATAAAAGAGTTCAGAGCAGGCCAACATCTGGCTTCTGATAGGAGGCAATGGCCCTAATGGTACCGATCTGAGACCTGCTACTTCAAGCTGCCTAAACCAGACTTTGCCTCGTTTTAGAAATTCCTTTGCTGTTGGTTTTCTTCCACGCCCCTTTCCATTCTTTGATTCTGTATTCTTGCTCTTTCTTCCTCTGCCCTCCAACAAACATCCACTGAGTGTTTTCTATCAGCCAGACACTATTCTGTGTGCTAGGCATTAAGCAAGTCAGACAAAAACATATTTATTTATTTATTTATTTATTTATTTATTTATTTATTTATTTATTTATATTTTTTGAGACAGGGTCTCATGTAGCCCATGCTGTTCTTGAACTCATTCTTAGCTGAGGATGACTTTGAACTTCTGATACTCCTACCTTTATTTACTTCATAAGGGATGGGGTTCAGCCAAGTGGTGGGATTGCTATATGTGGTGCTTGGGATTGAACCCAGGACTTAATATACGCTAGGCAAGCATTTTATTGACTGGGCTCATTTTCCAGCCCCTGGATGCCCCCCCCCCCCACATACTAAAGAAAACATAAATTGGGCCAGTGAGATGACTTACTGGATAAAGGTGCTTACTGCCCAACAGTGTAAACCAGAGGACCTGAGTCTGACTTCTGGAACACATGTACATGTGGAAGGTGAGATCCAACTCCACCAAAGGGATTTTGTACCTGGTAACATAGAAGTGTAAGTTACTTTCTAATATTCTTGCTTATTATGGTTCCCATCACTAGAATATAAACTCCATTAAGGCAGAATATTTCTGTTTATTATTATTACTATTATTATTACCATCAGTGTGTGTGTGTGTGTGTGTGTGTGATTGGAGGTGGATGCATACCACAGTCTGTTGTCCCCTAATCATGTACACAAAGTCCTTTGAGGAAAAAAGGCAATCGAGTAAGGACCATGGTGATGTGTGAGGGGTCCTGCCTCCCTGGGAACATTCCATTGGAGCGACGTCAGGAGGCCATTGAACTTGAGGAACACAGAGGAATCAGAATCTACTGGAGAGAGAACTGGAGGAGATGGGACTAGAGGCTCAACAAGGGTCAACCTACACGGAGTTACAGAACCATAGAGCCAAATTCAGGGTCGTGTGTGTGTGTGTGTGTGTGTGTGTGTGTGTGTGTGTGTGTACAAAAGAGACTGTCAGATCCGCTGACCTGGAGTCACATCTGACATGACATGGGTGCTGGGAACTGAACTCAGGTCCCCTACAAGAACAGCAAGTGCTCTCAGCCACTGTGCCATCTCTCCAGGCCAAGTCTGAAGTCTTTGGCTCTTTCTCTGTTTGAGCTGAGAAGCCTTCATAGGGCTGGCTCTAAGCAAACAGACTTGTGTTTCAACATAACCGGCTTCTGCTTTGAGAACAGATTTTGAAGGGCCAGGATAGATTCAGACACAATGTAGTCATTCCTAAGGTATCAGGTGACATATAATTTGTTTTTGTTCTAACCTCTGGAGCACTTAGAATTAATCTTTTTGAAAATTGCCTAATTCATATTTAATGTATGTGTTTATGTGTGTGACTCTCTTTATGTACATGCACACTCATGTGGTGCCCAACAAGGGAAGAGGGCATCAGATCCCTAGGAGCTGGAGTTTCAGACAGTTGTGAGCTTCCTGATGTGGGTGCTGGGAACTGAACTCAGGTCCTTTGCAAAAGCGTCAAGTACTTTTAACCATTAAACCATCTCTCAAGGTCCATACTACCTTCACTTAAAAATATTTTTAAAATTACGTTTATTTATTTATTGTGTGTGTGTGTGTGTGTGTGTGTGTGTGTGTGTGTGTGTACTTCTCTAACTTCTCAAAGGGACCTTGATGGCCAAAAAAGTTGAAGTTTGGGGTCTTTGCTTGCCATAGAATGGTCTCATTAACCTCCCTTCTCTATTGCTGAGGAGCATTTCAAACAGCCATGTTATTCTGGAATACTCCAACCTATAGGGATACTGGGCTCTCACCTATATGAGGCAGAATCCATTCAGTTGACATACGGAGCTGGAGCTAAGGGAGAGCTCACTTCTGGAAGGCGACTGAGGTCTGGAGAAAGCCATGTCCACAGTCAAAGGGGCACCACCAATGGTGCTTTCCTGCTGCTGCTCCATTTCCCGGCTCTGGCCCGTACTCAGCTGTATTTCTGACTAGGATTCTATCAGACACTCCTGTTTCCAGGGGCACGGTCCAAATCCTTAAAGCCAGTGCCCTATGGGAACCAAAGAGTCAGAATGGGTGCCAAAGATCAGCAGCACGCTCACCGTACCTACGCGCTCACCAAACCTACGCGTCTCACCTCCCCCACTGGCAGCCTGGAGCCGTGTCTCCCACCCACCCTTGCCTAAGCAAGGACTATCTGTCGAGACAGAAGGGTATAGTTGGCATGGAGTCACTGCTCTGGCTGGACGGCTGTCCTGGAAATTCCTTGAGTGGTGGAAAACCAGACTCCCCAACGTGGTCAGACTCCTTGAGTTGTCTTGATTGTTAATGATTACATTATTAGCTTGTGATGGTTAATGTTAACTATCAAATTCACAGAGCCTAGACTTATCTGGAAGCTGGGCCTCTGGGCACACCTGTGGGAAGATTATCTCTGGTAATTAAAGCGGCTAGACCTGCCCGTTGTAGGTGGTGACCCCCCTGTGGACTCTGTGAGAAAGGGAACTCAGCCGCAGAGGTGTCTCTGTCTCCAGATTCTAGACACGGTGTTCCCAGCAGCCTCGCACACCTGACTCCTTGACTTCCCACCACGGTGGGCTGTACTTTTGAACTGCAAATCAGGATAAACCTGTTCTTCCTTACATTGCTTTTGTTGGAGTGTTTATCATCATGAAATGTAACCAAGACAGAAATGTCACAGTCTGAATCTGAAGTGTCTCCCACATGCTCATGTGTTGAATGCAGCCAGTGGTCCTGTTTTGGAAGGCTGTGGAACTTCAAGAACTGGGCCTAACTGGAATAAGTAGGTTACCAGAGGTGGGTAATGCCTGGGCGGCTGCCTGTTACCCAGCCAGTTGAAAGGGAATACCTTAACTATGTAACAAAAAGACCTGGCGGCTTTGTTTTTTTTTAACCAAACCAACCAACAAAACACATTGTTCAGAGTAATGTAACATCCTTGCTGTAAAAAGCTAATTCTTTTATGGTATGCATTAATTAGTAGGATCAAGTCCAAATCAGGCAAGGCAACTGCTTTAGTATACCTGTGAGGTCTCATTCTGTTGTTTGCTCGGCACTAGCCTTCAGAGCTCCTGAGAGCTTTAAAAATCTCCATCATTATTTGCCACCTCCTCCAGCTTCTGTCATCCAAATTTGAATCTTGGCTATATCGCCTGCTTGCATGGTTAGGCT